>NC_079220.1:6211245-6283745 GCF_029633865.1 Lampris incognitus
GAGAAGAAGAGAGAGAATGGAAGGAAGATAGCAGAGAAGAAGAGAGAGAATAGAAGGAAGATAGTAGAGAAGAAGAGAGAGAATGGAAGGAAGATAGCAGAGAAGAAGAGAGAGAATGGAAGGAAGATAGCAGAGAAGAAGAGAGAGAGTGGAAGGAAGATAGCAGAGAAGAAGAGAGAGAATGGAAGGAAGATAGCAGAGAAGAAGAGAGAGAATGGAAGGAAGATAGCAGAGAAGAAGAGAGAGAATAGAAGGAAGATAGTAGAGAAGAAGAGAGAGAATGGAAGGAAGATAGCAGAGAAGAAGAGAGAGATTGGAAGGAAGATAGCAGAGAAGAAGAGAGAGAATGGAAGGAAGATAGCAGAGAAGAAGAGAGAGAATGGAAGGAAGATAGCAGAGAAGAAGAGAGAGAATGGAAGGAAGATAGTAGAGAAGAAGAGAGAGAATAGAAGGAAGATAGCAGAGAAGAAGAGAGAGAATGGAAGGAAGATAGCAGAGAAGAAGAGAGAATGGAAGGAAGATAGCAGAGAAGAAGAGAGAGAATGGAAGGAAGATAGTAGAGAAGAAGAGAGAGAATGGAAGGAAGATAGTAGAGAAGAAGAGAGAGAATGGAAGGAAGATAGCAGAGAAGAAGAGAGAAAGGAAGGAAGATAGCAGAGAAGAAGAGAGAGAATGGAAGAAAGATAGCAGAGAAGAAGAGAGAGAATGGACAGAAGATAGCAGAGAAGAAGAGAGAGAATGGAAGGAAGATAGCAGAGAAGAAGAGAGAGAATGGAAGGAAGATAGCAGAGAAGAAGAGAGAGAATAGAAGGAAGATAGTAGAGAAGAAGAGAGAGAATGGAAGGAAGATAGCAGAGAAGAAGAGAGAGAATGGAAGGAAGATAGCAGAGAAGAAGAGAGAGAATGGAAGGAAGATAGCAAGAGAAGAAGAGAGAGAATGGAAGGAAGATAGCAGAGAAGAAGAGAGAGAATGGAAGGAAGATAGCAGAGAAGAAGAGAGAGAATAGAAGGAAGATAGTAGAGAAGAAGAGAGAGAATGGAAGGAAGATAGCAGAGAAGAAGAGAGAGAAAGGAAGGAAGATAGTAGAGAAGAAGAGAGAGAATGGAAGGAAGATAGCAGAGAAGAAGAGAGAGAATGGAAGGAAGATAGTAGAGAAGAAGAGAGAGAATAGAAGGAAGATAGCAGAGAAGAAGAGAGAGAATGGAAGGAAGATAGCAGAGAAGAAGAGAGAATGGAAGGAAGATAGCAGAGAAGAAGAGAGAGAATGGAAGGAAGATAGTAGAGAAGAAGAGAGAGAATGGAAGGAAGATAGTAGAGAAGAAGAGAGAGAATGGAAGGAAGATAGTAGAGAAGAAGAGAGCGAATGGAAGGAAGATAGCAGAGAAGAAGAGAGAAAGGAAGGAAGATAGCAGAGAAGAAGAGAGAGAATGGAAGAAAGATAGCAGAGAAGAAGAGAGAGAATGGAAAGAAGATAGCAGAGAAGAAGAGAGAGAACGGAAGGAAGATAGTAGAGAAGAAGAGAGAGAATGGAAAGAAGATAGCAGAGAAGAAGAGAGAATGGAAGGAATATAGTAGAGAAGAAGAGAGAGAATGGAAGGAAGATAGTAGAGAAGAAGAGAGAGAATGGAAGGAAGATAGTAGAGAAGAAGAGAGAGAATGGAAGGAAGATAGTAGAGAAGAAGAGAGAGAATGGAAGGAAAATAGCAGAGAAGAAGAGAGAGAATGGAAGGAAAATAGCAGAGAAGAAGAGAGAGAATGGAAGGAAGATAGTAGAGAAGAAGAGAGAGAATGGAAGGAAGATAGTAGAGAAGAAGAGAGAGAGTGGAAGGAAGATAGCAGAGAAGAAGAGAGAGAACGGAAGGAAGATAGCAGAGAAGAAGAGAGAGAATGGAAGGAAGATAGCAGAGAAGAGAGAGAATGGAAGGAAGATAGCAGAGAAGAAGAGAGAGAATGGAAGGAAGATAGCAGAGAAGAAGAGAGAGAATGTAAGGAAGATAGCAGAGAAGAAGAGAGAGAATGTAAGGAAGATAGCAGAGAAGAAGAGAGAGAATGGAAGGAAGATAGCAGAGAAGAAGAGAGAGAATGGAAGGAAGATAGCAGAGAAAAAGAGAGAGAATGGAAGGAAGATAGCAGAGAAGAAGAGAGAGAATGGAAGGAAGATAGCAGAGAGAGACTGAAAGGAGGATAGTAGAGAAGAAAGAGGGGGATAGAGAGAGAGAGAGAGAGAGAAAGAACAGGTGAGGAGGAAAAGCGGAGGGGAGAGGGCTAAAGGGAAAGGTATGAGCAGTATGAACCTGTAGAAAGTGAAAGAGTAAAAGGAAGGGAATGAAGAGATAGAAAGAGAGGGAAGAGGTAGAGAGATTCATATGGAGGTAGAGAGATAGAGATATAAACAGAAAAAGAGGAGAGAAATGGACAGAGGAAAGACGAGAATAAGAGAGATAATAAGAGAAAGGGATAAAGAAGAGAGGAAGAGCAGGAGAGATAAAGGAGCAAGGAAGAGAGAGAGATAAAGGAGAGAGGAAGAGAGAGAGATAAAGGAGAGAGGAAGAGAGAGATAAAGGAGAACGGAAGAGAGAGATAAAGGAGAGAGGAAGAGAGAGGTAAAGGAGAACAGAAGAGAGAGATAAAGGAGAGAGGAAGAGAGAGATAAAGAGAACGGAAGAGAGAGATAAAGGAGAGAGGAAGAGAGAGATAAAGAGAACGGAAGAGAGAGATAAAGGAGAGAGGAAGAGAGAGATAAAGGAGAACGGAAGAGAGAGATAAAGGAGAGAGGAAGGGAGAGGTAAAGGAGAACGGAAGAGAGAGGGATAAAGGAGAGATAAAGGAGAGGAAGAGAGAGAGATAAAGGAGAGAGGAAGAGAGAGATAAAGGAGAGGAAGAGAGAGAGATAAAGGAGAGAGGAAGAGAGATAAAGGAGAGAGGAAGAGAGAGATAAAGGAGAGGAAGAGAGAGAGATAAAGGAGAGAGGAAGAGAGAGATAAAGGAGAACGGAAGAGAGAGATAAAGGAGAGAGGAAGGGAGAGGTAAAGGAGAGAGGAAGAGAGAGATAGGGGAAAGAGGAAGAGAGAGAAATAAAGGAGAGGAAGAGGGAAAGAGATAAAGGAGAGCAGAAGAGACAGAAATAAAGGAGGGAGGAAGCGAGACAGGGAGAGACAAAGGAGAGGACGAGAGATAAAGGAGAGAGGAAGAGAGAGGTAAAGGAGAGAGGAAGCGAGAGACAGATAAAGGAGAGAGGAAAAGAGAGATAAAGGAGACAGGAAGAGAGAGCGAGAGATAAAGGAGACAGGAAGAGAGAGCGAGAGATAAAGGAGACAGGAAGAAAGAGAGATAAAGGAGAGAGGAAGTGAGAGCGAGAGGTAAAGGAGAGAGGAAGTGAGAGCGATAAAGGAGAGAGGAAGAGAGAGATAAAGGAGAGAGGAAGAGAGAGATAAAGGAGGGAGGAAGAGAGAGATAAAGGAGAGAGGAAGAGATAGATAAAGGAGAGGAAGAGAGAGATAAAGGAGAGAGGAAGAGAGAGAGAGAGAGAGAGAGAGAGAGAGAGAGAGAGAGAGAGAGAGAGAGAGAGAGAGAGAGAGAGAGAGAGAGAGAGAGAGAGAGAGAGAGAAAGAGAGAGAGAGCTAAAGGGAGTGAGACAGGAAGCATCCCTGTCGAGCTCAGACTGCGGAGAGATGGAGAGCCAGCTGAGGAAGGAGAGAGATAGGGGAGAGATGGAGAGCCAGCTGAGGAAGGAGAGAGATAGGGGAGAGATGGAGAGCCAGCTGAGGGAGGAGAGAGATAGGGTAGAGATGGAGAGCCAGCTGAGGGAGGAGAGAGATAGGGGAGAGATGGAGAGCCAGCTGAGGGAGGAGAGAGATAGGGGAGAGATGGAGAGCCAGCTGAGGGAGGAGAGAGATAGGGGAGAGATGGAGAGCCAGCTGAGGGAGGAGAGAGATAGGGGAGCGATGGAGAGCCAGCTGAGGGAGGAGAGAGATAGGGGAGAGATGGAGAGCCAGCTGAGGGAGGAGAGAGGAAGAGAGGGAGATAGACTGAAAGCACAGAAGAGATGGAGAAAGAGAGACCGGCAGAGATAACGTGTAAATCAAGAAAGAGAGACAAAGAAAGAGGGAGGGCCCAACTAAAGCTGCCAATCATGAAGCGTTGCCGGGAGCAACGTGAAAATGTGCGCCCGCTGGTCAGGGCGGGCGTGCACGTGTCACACCCGCCTGCAGCCACAGAGACGCTCCGCTTACTGTACACAACCATGCAGACAACACACCACCCAACCACCGTGTCACCGGGTGTGTGTGTGTGTGTGTGTGTGTGATTGTGTGTGTGTGTGTGATTGTGTGTGTGTGTGTGTGTGTGATTGTGTGTGTGTGTGTGTGTGTGATTGTGTGTGTGTGTGCGTGTGTGTGTGTGATTGTGTGTATGTGTGTGTGTGTGAGAGTGTGTGTGTGTGATAGTGTGTGTGTGTGAGAGTGTGTGTGATTGTGTGTGTGTGTGTGTGATTGTGCGTGTGTGAGTGTGTGTGATTGTGTGTGTGTGTGATTGTGTGTGTGTTTGTGTGTGATTGTGTGTGAGTGTGTGTGTGTGTGTGTGAGTGGGTGTGTGTGTGTGAGAGTGTGTGCGTGTGAGAGTGTGTGTGTGTGTGTGTGATTGTGTGTGTGTGTGTGAGTGTATGATTGTGTGTGATTGTGTGTCTGTGTGCGTGTGTGAGTGTGTGTGTGTGTGAGTGTTTGTAATCTTGTGTGTGTGTGTGTGATTGTGTGAGTGTGTGTGTGTGTGTGTTTGTAATCTTGTGTGTGTGTGTGTGTGTGTGTGTGTGTGTGTGTGTGTGTGTGTGTGTGTGTGTGTGTGTGTGTGTGTGTGTGTGTGTGAGACCTGAACACCTACCTTGACACTGGAATCCCTGCTTGCCAAAGCCCCTGTTGAGAGAGGAGACACACAGAACTGGTTGAGCGTCGTACAAACAAACACACAGACACACAGACACCGACACACACACACAGAGACACACACACACACACACACACAGACACACACTGCTCCTAAACTGAGTTTAGCTGACCACGCCTATTGAGCGGCATGGACAACACCAACGCCTGCAGGGACGCGGGGTTGGTGGCAGGCGGACACACAGGAGCGGAGGGGAAGATGGTTCCCCCTTTTTCCACCGCGTCTACAAATAGATCCTCTGCCGGGTCTCCGTTCACAAGCTGCTCTGATTGTTCACAATCACGGTGCGCACTGACCCAGAAAGACAGACGGAAATATGATGGGAGGAGAGACAGGACCCAACACATGGGTGGTGAGACAGGACTGGAGGACGGCCAGAGGAAGACAGGCGGTGACGGACCATTTGATCCAGGTAGAGAAAGAATGATTAGATAGATAGATAGAGAGATACACAGATAGATAGATAGATAGATAGATAGATAGATAGATAGATAGATAGATAGATAGATAGATAGATAGATAGATAGATAGATAGATAGATAGATAGATAGATAGATAGATAGATAGATAGAGAGAGAGAGAGAGAGAGACAGATAGATAGACAGATAGATAGACAGAGAGAGAGAGAGAGAGAGATAGATAGATAGATAGATAGATAGATAGATAGATAGATAGATAGATAGATAGATAGATAGATAGATAGATAGATAGATAGATAGATAGATAGATAGATAGAGAGAGAGAGAGAGAGAGAGAGACAGATAGATAGACAGATAGATAGACAGAGAGAGAGAGAGAGAGAGAGAGAGAGAGAGAGAGAGAGAGATAGATAGATAGATAGATAGATAGATAGATAGATAGATAGATAGATAGATAGATAGATAGATAGATAGATAGATAGATAGATAGACAGACAGACAGACAGACAGACAGACAGACAGACAGACAGATAGATAGATAGATAGATAGATAGATAGATAGATAGATAGATAGATAGATAGATAGATAGATAGATAGATAGATAGATAGATAGATAGATAGATAGATAGATAGATAGATAGATAGATAGATAGACAGACAGACAGACAGACAGATAGATAGATAGACAGATAGACAGACAGATAGATAGACAGATAGATAGATAGATAGATAGATAGATAGATAGATAGATAGATAGATAGATAGATAGATAGATAGATAGATAGATAGATAGATAGATAGATAGATAGATAGATAGATAGATAGATAGACAGACAGACAGACAGACAGACAGACAGACAGACAGATAGATAGATAGACAGATAGACAGACAGATAGATAGACAGATAGATAGATAGTTAGAGAGAAATAGAAAGATAGATAGAGAGAGAGAGAGAGAGAGAGAGAGAGAGAGAGAGAGAGAGAGAGAGAGAGAGAGAGAGAGAGAGAGAGACCAAAACAGGTCAAGCCACCGGGTGTGGGGAAAGTGTTCTGTTTTGAATGTTTATGGGAAGTGAGAGATCCCATTACACTCCCATGAACGCACATGCACGAACACGAACACACACATGCACGAACACGAACACACACACGCACGAACACGAACACACACATGCACGAACACGAACACACACATGCACGAACACACGCATGCACAAACACACACGTATACACACATGCACGAACACGAACACACACACGCACGAACACACCCGTACACACACATGCACGAACACACACATGCATGCACGAACACGAACACGAACACACACGCACACAAACACGGATACACAAATACACACATGCACGAACACACACAAGCACGAACACACATGTGCACGGGCGCGCGCGAACGCGCGCGGAGGATATTCTAGGTCACGGCATTTATCCATTCAGCAACGAAAGAAGCCCATCGCAGGGCTAAGTGGTGGCCGTGCTGGGAATAGCCCGTAGCCCGGATAATAATACACCGGACAAATTAGGCCAGGCTCGGGCCGGGAACTCATTTTCATAACCTGGCCGTCAGGGCCGCACTGCGCCGCCCGGCGGGCACCTGACGTGCCCGAACAGGTGACTTCACGGGGCGGACGACGGGAGGAGGAAGAACATAATAAGAGATGGAGGCAGGGTCACGTGTTTGGGCTGTCTGACACGCGCCTGAACCTGCCAACAAGTCCTTGCGACCGCTGCCGGCGAGCTGTTGCACGTTGTTACTACCGTCGATTCCCTCCCCCCCTCCCCCTCTCTCTCCCTCCCTCCCTCCCTCTCTCTCTCTCTGCATGCTGTCTGTATAGTTATCAGCTCGTTTTCATCGCGAAGAACGAAACAACGGCGGCCAAACCCCAGGAAATAAAACCAAACATCTATTTGAATTCTGTGCGAACACTTCTGGTCATTCTCTCTCTCTCTCTCTCTCTCTCTTTTTCCCCTTCTTCTTTTATCCCACGCCTCTCTTCCCAACCGCCCTCGCAGCCTCTGTCTCTCTGTCATACTTTCTCTCTTTCAAACTCTCTCTCTCGCTCTCTCTCTCTCTATATAATATAGAGTTATACACACACACACATATTTAACTTTGTTAAAAGAAACACTCAACCTTAGGTGCTCAACAAATAAGGAGTAAAATAATCCAGGCAGTCGAGTAAATTCTTTACGACACAGTACAAGCCTGTTGCATGCCATATGGCATGCAACAGGCTTGTACTGTGTCGTAAAGAACGTACGTGACTCCCTGGATTATATGCATGCATGCATGTATGCATGCATGTATGCATCTATATATGCATGCATGTATGCATCTATATATGCATGCATGCGTGCATGCATGTACATGCGGCCTCACCAGATGAAGTCGGTGCAGTGGCTGCAGAACGTCGGCTGCTTGAAGAAGCGCGCGATGAACTTGTGGTCCTTCACCTCGTGCACGTTCTTCTGGCGGAGGGCGCCCTGGCGCGCGAAGCCGCGCGTGGGCTCGCGGGGTCCGTCCTCTCCGTCGCTGTTTGCCGCCGAGTCAGCCATTCCGCTCTATGTATCTAGACGTGGGTCTTTCTCTCTCCCTTTTGCGTCTTCCGAGGAAAAGGAGTCGCCCCGAACAGGCGGCGGGGGGCGGCGGGGGTGGGCGGGGGGGCGAGCCGGCTTCGCGGTTCAAAGCAGCAGTTTGCGATTAGTTTTGGCGTGTCTGCGCGCTGGTCTCGCAGGTGGTTGCGCTCCGCCCGGCGCCGATCCTCCAACTGACACCCACTTCCGGTGTTCTGTATAGAGAGAGAGAGGGGGGGAGAGAGAGAGAGAGAGAGAGACAGAGAGAGAGAGAGAGAGAGAGAGGGGGGGGGGTAGCTATGGAGGGAGAGGGAGAGACGGAGGAGGGAGCGAGAGAGAGAGTGAGAAAGGGGAGGGAGAGAGAGATAGAGAGAGAAAGTCAGAAGGGGAGGGAGAGAACGAGAGAGTGAGATGGAGAGAGAGAGAGAGAGAGAGAGAGAGAGAGAGAGAGAGAGAGAGAGAGAGAGAGAGAGAGAGAGAGAGAGAGAGAGAGAGAGAGAGAGAAAGTCAGAAGGGGAGGGAGAGAACGAGAGAGTGAGAGGGAGAGAGAGAGAGAGAGAGAGAGGAGGGAGAGAGAGAGAGTGAGAGGGAGAGAAAGAGAAAGAGAGAGGGGGAGAGAAAGTGAGAAGGAGAGGGAGAGAACGAGAGAGTGAGAGGGAGAGAGAGGGGGGGGGGAGAGAGATAGAGAGAGAGAAAGTGAGAAGGGGAGGGAGAGAACGAGAGAGAGAGAGAGAGGTAGCTATGGAGGGAGGGGAGAGAGACAGAGAGCGCGAGGTATTGCTATGGAGGGAGAGGAGAGAGAGGGGGGTAGCTATGGAGGGAGAGGAGAGAGAGAGGGGGGTAGCTATGGAGGGAGAGGAGAGAGAGAGAGAGGGGGTAGCTATGGAGGGAGAGGGAGAGACGGAGGAGGGAGCGAGAGAGAGAGAGAGTGAGAAAGGGGAGGGAGAGAGAGAGAGCGAGAGGGAGAGAGACGGATAGAGAGAACGGTGGAGAGAGGAAGGCGAGAGACAGAGGGAGAGAGAGGGGGGGAGGGAGAGAGAGAGAGAGAGAGGTTGCTTTGGAGGGAGAGGAGAGAGACAGAGGGAGAGACGGAGGAGGGAGCGAGAGAGATAGAGAGAGAAAGTGAGAAGGGGAGGGAGAGAACGAGAGAGTGAGAGGGAGAGAGAGGGGGGGAGGGAGGGAGAGAAAGGGAGGGAGAGAGAGATAGAGGGGGGAGGGAAGGAGAAAGGGAGGGACAAAGCGAGGAAGAGAGAGAGAGAGTGAAGGGGGACGGAGGTCGGAGGGGGGGGTTTGGGTTTTAGAAAGAACTTTATTTAACATATGTTCACTACTCCAACGTCACAAGCAAATCAGCTATAAAAAACGAGTGCACAAATAAGTAAATCATAGAAAATCAATTACACCCCATAACATGAATAATATTAATCGATCATGATTGAATATTAATCTTTAAATGAATAAACAAATGAAAAAGAATAACGAAGAATTACTAGAAAACAAACAGGAAAACCAGCTACCCATTTTAATACAGCACACTGAAACAGAGCTGAAGACGACGTCTCCGTCCATCACTGAGCAGGTGATGATGATGATGATGATGATGATGATGTGATGACGTAACACCGCTGCTGCTCCAACTCCTATAGGTCCTCCAACCCGTACGACCATACAGGCCGTATACCCTCTAAATACGACCCACGGGCGCGTTTCCTAAATTAGCGCCCCCTACCGGCGGCAGGAGATATGCCACAGATACGTCTCTTCCCTGTGCATTGTGGGTTTTTATCTACTTGTTGACATCCTGTTCACACCGCCTCATAGGCGGGCTAATGAAGCTAAGTCGTCGGTGAACAGCGAGGAACAAATAACGTGAGAACAGCAGAACACGCAGTCGGCGCGTTTTTGTGTTGTTTCGCCGTCTACGATAGCAAGTAAGAGTGCTATTGGCAGCGCGACCGCCAGGGGTCGCTTAACTTTAAAACAGAACTCTCGACAAACTTTCACCTGCACCAGGTGCACGTGTGTGGACAGTTGTGTGCACGTGGTGGACATTTCCCGTGGTAAATCCTGCAGGCGACGCGAAAAATACGCCGTTGTCAACAGCGCCCGCCAACAAACAGGAAACTGGTATGACCGCTGCGGTAGAAACCGGAAGTCAGTGGACTAGAGTCATGCACAGAGCCGATCGGCCGTGTCTGCGGGTGGGAAGCCGGATGCGGTGTGTCCTGGTCGGTGCAATAGCGCCTCCTCTGGTCGGTCCGGGCGCCTGTTCGGGGGGAAATAGCGTGATCCTCCCACGTGCTACGCCCCCCCTGGTGAAACTCCTCACCGTCAGGTGAAAAGAAGCGGCTGGCGACTCCACATGTATGGGAGGAGGCATGTGGTAGTGTGCAGCCCTCCCCTGATCAGCGGGGTGGAGGGGGGGAGCAGAGACCAGGACGGCTCGGAAGAGTGGGGTAATGGGCCAAGTGCAGTTGGGGAGAAAAGAGAGAACGGTATTAATGGCGGGAAGCCGCAGGGAGCGTGTGTATTTTGGGAAACGACGGGCCTTCGGAGCAGTGGGCTTTTTTGTTTTTTGGGATAAAGGACAAATGGTCTGTCGGTCCAATGGGACGTTTTTCAGACTAGCTCGTGTGTGTGTGCGCGCGCACACACACGCTGGAAAAACTGCAGACACGTGTCGTGACGTCACGAGATGTGACCCGCTCTAATCCAAAATGTATTTCTTTTTTTTTTTTGTCCACGTCACGACGCCCGCCTGCTAATAACGTCTCCGTTTAGTATGTCACCGACACACTGCTGTGTGTTGGTTGTCCACCGTCCCGTCGCCCGACGTGTATCCGTGCTGAGCGTTTTGTTCTCGTTTCCTCTTGCAGCGTGACACGAGTCAAAAGCTGCGACGGTAACAGCGACTTTAATCCCATTAGAGACAATCCGTCCTCCGGCTCGTCCCTCTGCCGCTGCTTCTGATGGAGGAGCAAATCATTTTTCACAGTGTTTTGTTTTGGTCTGAGAAACCCGAGGTCTGGCCAGTAGAACGGGGCTTGTTGTTTTAATTTATTTATTTAGGCTCATGCTGGATCAGAGAAACAAGTCTCCCACAGTAAACTAATCACTCCTGCACAGGTTTAATCCACCACAGTCAACATTTCTAAAGAACGCTCATACATACTAACAACCACTCCAGACAAGATGACAAGCTGATAGAGAAATAATAACACGTGTCATATCGAGCTATTGGAACCGGTTATTTTCTTGCCCGGTGCGGGATTCGATACGGGGTGTGCTGCACCACAAGGAGACATCACTAACCGCTCGGCTAAAGGGTCAGACCCGTTAGCTAGGGACTAACGTGTCTTATTAGTAGTTTACAGTCGTCACACTCCCCGGAAGCACGCCCTCGCGCTTTGTTATTCCCGCGCTCCGAAGAGACTTCTGAAGATCTGCGCACTTCCGGATCCCACCGCTGCCACCAATGTAACCGGTTATTTTCTTGCCCGGTGCGGGATTCGACACGGGGTGAACTGCACCACAAAGAGACGTCACTAACCGCTCGGCTAAAGGGTCAGACCCGTTATCTAGGGGCTAACGTGTCTTATTAGTAGTTTACACTATCTAGCTAGCTAGCTAGCTAGCTAGCTATCTATCTATGCATATATTTTTCCCCCAACGTTAAATTCAGAGAGTTAAGTCAGAAAGGGGAGATTCCTCCAGAAGTTAACCGGATGAAAACAGCTGAGTTCTTCTGGTTTGGAACAAAAGATGCCAAAGCTGAACATTACATCAATTCTTCGAGTTAATATGTTGGGATTATTTTTACTTGACTTTATCTTTCCCTTGCATTTCGTGTGTGCTTATAAATGCAATATTGCAGCAAATTCAGAGGGGCAGCCTGGGTATCTCCACAGCCGGGATGCGAACCCGTATCTCCCGCACCGTTGGCGACAACGTTAACCAGTCGACTAAAGGGTCCGACCCTGTCTACTTATTCGTGCACGTTACAGTATGATGAGGGGAGCAGAACAGTAAGGGGTGTGCAGGGGGAGCAGAACAGTGAGGGGTGTGCAGGGGGAGCAGAAAAGTGGGGGTGTGCAGGGGGATGATGGGGATGCTAGGTAGAACAGTGAGAGGTGTGCAGAGGGAAGCTGGGGTGTGCAGGGGGATGCTGGGCAGAACAGTGAGGGTGTGCAGGGGGATGCTGGGTAGATCAGTGAGAGGTGTGCAGGGAGATGCTGGGTAGATCAGTGAGAGGTGTGCAGGGAGATGCTGGGTAGATCAGTGAGAGGTGTGCAGGAGGATGTTGGGCAGAACAGTGAGGGGTGTGCAGGGGGATGCTGGGCAGAACAGTGAGGGGTGTGCAGGGGGATGCTGGGCAGAAAAGTGGGGGTGTGCAGGGGGATGATGGGGATGCTAGGTAGAACAGTGAGAGGTGTGCAGAGGGAAGCTGGGGTGTGCAGGGGGATGCTGGGCAGAACAGTGAGAGGTGTGCAGGAGGATGCTGGGCAGAACAGTGAGGGTGTGCAGGGGGATGCTGGGCAGAACAGTGAGGGTGTGCAGGGGGATGCTGGGCAGAACAGTGAGAGGTGTGCAGGAGGATGTTGGGCAGAACAGTGAGGGGTGTGCAGGGGGATGTTGGGCAGAACAGTGAGAGGTGTGCAGGAGGATGTTGGGCAGAACAGTGAGGGGTGTGCAGGGGGAAGCTGGGGTGTGCAGGGGGATGCTGGGCAGAACAGTGAGGGGTGTGCAGGGGGATGTTGGGCAGAACAGTGAGGGGTGTGCAGGGGGATGCTGGGCAGAACAGTAAGGGGTGTGCAGGAGGATGTTGGGCAGAACAGTGAGGGGTGTGCAGGGGGATGCTGGGCAGAACAGTAAGGGGTATGCAGTGGGAAGCTGGGGTGTGCAGGGGGATGCTGGGCAGAACAGTGAGGGGTGTGCAGTGGGAAGCTGGGGTGTGCAGGGGGATGCTGGGCAGAACAGTGAGGGGTGTGCAGGGGGAATCTGGGGTGTGCAGGGGGATGCTGGGCAGAACAGTGAGGGGTGTGCAGGGGGAATCTGGGGTGTGCAGGGGGATGCTGGGCAGAACAGTGAGGGGTGTGCAGGGGGGATGCTGTGCATGGCCCTGCAGTGGTGTGCAGGGTTCCGTGGTGACGCTGGTTACCCTGACAAACATCCGGCCTCTGGTTCACTCGCTTTTATCTCAGCCGCTGTGCGTGAAGGCTGTTTTGTATTCTCTGTGGACTTCAGCGGGTTTGTGCGCCTTCATGTAAACAAACAGCTGGATCTGATTCATTAGATCACACCGACTCCATTTTACATTAGAAGTGTCGAGTTTCCCCCTCAATACATATGGTGTATGTGCACGCGATTAGGCTTTCCTTCACAGTTCAAGTTGATTTCAGAGAATTACAAGTAGAAAATAAATAATACTCCAACACAGAATGGAAATGCTGTAGAAATACCAAGACAGGGCATCCGGGTGGCGCGGCGGTCTATTCAGTTGCCTACCAACACTGGGATCGCTAGTTCGAATCCCTGTGTTACCTCCAGCTTGGTCGGGTGTCCCTAGAGACACAATTGGCCGTGTCTGCGGGTGGGAAGCCGGATGTGGGTACGTGTCCTGGTCGCTGCACCAGCGCCTCCTCTGGTTGGTCGGGGCGCCTGCTCGGGGGGGCGGGGACCCAGGACCTTCTTGCTGTGAGGCAACAGTGATAACCACTGGGCCACCGTGCAGCCCCGGCACTAATGATCAACTAAAAGGGCTTCACGGCTTGGATATTTCCTGAAACGCCTCTGGTCTTACATACGTCATCAACAGAAGGTGTCAAAAATGACATTTATTTTGCATGCAAGTATTCAGGACTGCAGCTTTAATCTAGTATAATAAGAGGCTGACCTCCTCTCAAGTGTTACGCAACTGCAGAGGGAAGTTCTGCAGACCGAGGACACGTCACCCATCAATGTTAAATGTCTCATTATTAAGTTTAAAATCTAGGAAAATGCTACAGAGAACTTAGCTAGACCCCCCGTGGGAGCAGCACTTGCTGCTGAACACTCTCCATCCGACTCCGAGGTGTTGTCTGTTGCCGTATCCTCAGTATTTAGCGGTGGAGTGCCGGTATCCTCCACACTGCTTACTGGTGCCGGTTCTTCCGAACTACGAGCGCGCTTAACTGGGATCACGAAACGTTCCACTTTTGCTGGCAAGGGCAAAAAGACTACCAGCAAACAGCACTGAGCGCGAGCGGGAAGTTGACAATTTCGACGGGAGAAACACAGGTGACGTCAGACCTAAGTGCATTTCCTACATTTCATGACGTCATTACATAAATGCGGGGCATTTCCGGACAAAAATTAGGCAAAAAGATAAAGAGTCTTACAAATATATTTAGTTTGGTAACTTTTTATTGGATTTCCTGGGGGGGGTGCTATGCCACCACTAGGGGGGGCAGCTGTAGCACCGGCAGGCCCCCCCTCCCCCCCTTCTCGCCGCGCCTGCAGGGAAGCAATGCGTCCACCTTCCTCATTTTGAAGCTCTGAGTTCACACGCTTAGACGCAGGCCAGAGGCAATACAATCCACTCGTCACAGTCGGGTCTCTTTGGTGTTCTTCCGATGAAAAGTAATTTAGAGAAGTTGGCTGAGACAGAACTACCGCGTTAAATCAAACGGAAGAAGAAGTAATCTGATTACTCGTGCAAGTAGAGAAAAGCAGAGACTGATTTCTTTCTGCCAATCAGCCGACGTCCTGCAAAATGGCATATTATGGTTACACGCCATGGAGTATTTCCAACCGAGTCTCCATCTATTTTATTTTATTTCCTCCGAATAAAACATGTGTTTTGTTTCCACCGGAAAACTATAGCCGGACAACGTAAACCGGGAACCAGGAAGTCGACGCCCGTTATATTGATACGTTCTTTTCGTATATAGTCACGAAATGTATTTGATTAAATTCGTATGTATTTAACGAAAACGTGTGAGACTCTGTTGGGACAGTGTCTGTAAACTGCCACTGATGCCCCTTTCCTTCTTGTCCTACCTTGGACCCCTAAATCAGTCTCAACATCCTGCCATCAACCCACAACACATTGCATCACGTCAGCATTCCTTAATTTTAGAATTCACTTTGACCCCAGAGGTTATCGGCACCACAGCCCGATTGGAAGCGGGGCAGGATTCCCGGTCCCTGGCAGACATCTTGGGCCGATTTCATGCACACCAAAGTCCGTGTGGAGCGTTGCCTGCGGTCGAGAAGGTTCAGAACTAATACTACTGCCTGTGCCCCTGAGCAAGGCAACAGGAGGAAATAACCGGAGTTGTTCCCTTAGCATTGCACTGCACGGCGGCTGCTCACTGCTCCTGACTAGAAGGGGTTAAATGCAGAGGATGAATTTCCCCACGGGGATTAATAAAGTACATCTTAATCTTAATTCCACCCCCCTTTTTCTCCCCGATTGTGCCCGGCCAATTACCCCGTCCCTGTCGCTGCTCCGCCCCCTCTGCTGACCCGTGGAGGGCTGCAGACTACCACACGCCTCCTCCCATACACGTGGAGTCGCCAGCCGCTTCTTTTCACCTGACAGTGACGAGTTTCGCCGGGGGGCGTAGCACGTGGGAGCATCACGCTATTACCCCCAGTTCCCCCTCCTCCCTCAACAGGCGCCCCGACCGACCAGAGGAGGCGCTAGTGCAGCGACCAGGAGACATACCCACACCCGGCCCACCCGCAGACACGGCCAATTGTGTCTGTAGGGACGCCCCACCAAGCCGGAGGTAACACGGGGATTCGAACCAGCGATCCCCGTGTTGCTAGGCAACGGATTAGACCGCTACGCTACCCGGACGCCGCAAGTACACCTTAATCTGAAAAATACAAATACATGAAAAAAGTCGACCATGTGTTCGACTGCAGAAAGGGGGGAGTGGGGAGGTCGGTGACCTCCGGTGCTTCATTATCTGCCCACCAGCAAACCCTGATTCTGGTCGCCAGTTGTGCTCTGCTGACATGTTACACATGACCAATTTAATGACGGCAAATCTGTCAGGAATTCTCTGTGGTTTCTACCATGGAGGCCCTCTCTTGTTCTGACTCTTATGTACCAACACAGACCGCATGGTGCCGGAACATACCACCACCTCCGTGCTGCCACAGGTATCAGGGAGTCCCTGCACACACACACACACACACACACACACACACACACACACACACACACACACACACACACGAGCATAGACACATTTACACAGCCGCAAGCACACACCCAAGACCCAAGTGTGCATGCCAACGCAAAACATCCGCACAACTACAACACACACGTAGACTCGCGCACACCCAAAGAGACAGAAGTGCAGGTATGCAAATATCTCAGGAAAGCAGAAACGAGACGTTTCTGTGGTTTCGGGTCAGCAATCGCTGTGTCCATGTCTATCAAGTCACACCGGAGAGAGAGAGTGAGAGAGAGAGACAGACAGACAGATGACAGACAGACTGGCTTACTAATAAAGGATGCAGAGGGGGGAGAGAGAAGAGAGATAAGACACAGGAAGAGAGACAGGTGAAGAAAGTATACATAGAGGTGGAGGTGGGTGGATGGATGAATCATTAAAGAAGACAATGAGATTGGGAATTATGTAAAGTGAGTAAAAACCTGATGGCCTGTGTGTGTGTGTGTGTGTGTGTGTGAGCGTGTGTGTGTGTGTGTGTGTGTGTGTGTGTGTGTGTTTGCTTGCATATGCATGTGTGTATTGGACACATGTACATGCACACTTAAGGTTTTTTTTGTTTAGGGTGTTGTTCCTTACCCGATGGGAGGGTCTAAGGATAGGATGTTGTGTTACTGTAAAGCCCCCTGAGGCAAATGTGTAATTTGTGGTATTGGGCTGCACAAATAAAATTGACTTGACTTGACACATCGAACTTTGGGGAACACACAACTACCACAAAACACCCTTGCCACCTACATGCATGTGTGTGTGTGTGTGTGTGTTTGTGTGTGTAACTGTGTGTGCGTCAGAGGTTTGTACCAGATCCCCGAGTTTGCCATAGTTAGCTGATGACGAAGAAGAACGAACAGGTTTATATAACAAACCCATTTCTCGCGGAAACAGAGGAAGAGTAGAGAGGACAGGAGGGAAGGATGAACGTGAAGAGAAGCGGATAGAGACAGAGAAAGGAAGGACGACAGGAAAGCTTGCTGGTATGAGACAGTTTTCTGCAAAGCAGAAGGTTAGGGGTTCAACTCCCTGGATAGCTCGCGGGTAACTCTCAACAGCTATGGCTACTTTAAATGTGCGAGACGTTGGCGGCCTAGTGGGTCACGGCCTTACGAAGGTCATTGGCTAACGGTCTCCATCTAAACGGTACACTTAGGCCATCATGGATTGATATTAATGATGGTCAGTGGATGTTGCAGCCAACAACCTCTTTAAACTCTCGAGGTGATTAGGGACTGGTTCTTTGGGCTATTATCTCTTTGATCATCTCCCCTCTGACTCCTGTCTTTTAATCTGTGCCCTGTTCCTTGCCCATCCAGTTGGAGTGGTTCACCAGTAAGAGGATAAAGAAAGACGAGGAGAAGCCAGGCCAAGCGCAGGGTCACCGTCACTCCTCGGCTTCCAGTTATGAGCTCAACGCCCAGGCTGCCGTGCTGCACGACCTCAACGATGAATCTGTCTTGGATCTCTTCGAACAAATGCTGGTGAGTGAGACAGATGGTATGAGGGACTGTACGCATCTTAGGGTTGGGAACGATACGAATCTTGTACAATAAACTTTTCTTGGTCTTCGCGTAATGGCTTTGAAAATTCGGCGCGTTACAATCGAATATGAGAGGATATAGTAACCGGTAACTTGTAACTTCTAGACCTCAGAAGGACGCTGAGATACATCGAGCGATGGCGCCTTGAAGGAGAAAGGTGTGAGACAAAAAGAAAGGCATTGAATTGAAAAGTCGATGAGAAGCAGAGACGATGTTGCAGGAAACGAGAGAAGAACAACAAACGGAGAGAAGAGGAAGGAAGACACACCTGCCTTGCACTGTGTAGATACTGATTCTAGGAATCCATCGCTGGTATTTAGTATGCAAACACTGCATTCGCTCTACATCCAAACACTTACATTATGTAAAGTACCCGCAGTATCGATCATCGATCCATTATCCAAACTGCTTATCCTACTCTCAGGACGGCGGGGATGCTGGAGCCTATCCCAGCAGTCATTGGGCGGCAGGCGGGGAGACACCCTGGACAGGCTGCCAGTCCATCACAGGGCTACACTAGCATAATGAAAATGGCACTGCACTAGGCTGTAAGCTAATGAACTTTGAAGGCTCATTTGAAAGCTTTGATGATTTATCTACCAAGAGAAAAAGGTGTATCAAGTAAATTTCAAAGGAGGTCAATTGTACCTTGATCATGCTATACCCTCCTGGTGGGACCTTAGTTCACACTAGACAACAAGAGCGCCAGCTAGCTAACTGTTAGCGCCAGCTAGCTAACGTCAGCCAACCACTGACCTATATATTGGCTAACGCTACATTAGCTAGCTAATTACCTCGTAGTATATCACTCATATAAATCTCTCAAAGGCTTAGCGGCTGTTGAGCTGGGGTGCGCAACCTTCCTCTTTGCGTATGGAGGATAAGCAAAGCTTGACTGTTTTCTCTTTAGCCTTTAACGTTAGGCATATTTATTTAGGCAAATACAGCCGGTCTTAGCTTTCTACTACCGACTCTTACAACAAACCGTCGCACACTGAGAACGTGGCGACGTCACATCCGAATTACCGTAATACAACGAGTAAGGGCGCCATCAAATAACAACACTTAACATCCCCACTCGCTCTTAGTTCATTTGATTACCTGGAGAGAAAAAAAGACTTCTTCTTTACCTTGACAATGAGAACACACTCTTTGCACTTCTAAATGCCAAACATGTCTTGAGCAAACCTCTAGCTTTAGTTTGGTGGCTGGCTTTATCATTAGTTCAGCTGTGGGTGAGAATGTCTCCTCGTAGTCAGTTCCTGGTTTCTGACTGTGGCCTTTTGCTACAAATCTCGCCTTGCACTTATCAGATCCATCAATGTCACACTTGAGTGTGTAGACCCATCTACCCCCCACTGCTTGTTTACCTGGTAGCAACTGGGTGAGGCTGAAGGTCTTGTTCTCCTCCAGTGATCGCATCTCCTCGTTCATGGCATTTTCCCCCTGCCTTGATTTGGTTGATGCTATGGCGTCCTGGTTGGTTTGAGGAATGTCACATACTGCTCTATAACAAGAATCCACGCATGTTTGCAGTTTGTCCTCTATATCCTCAGTCTCGAATCCCTGTAGGTAAGCTGGTCTCCTCTTGGTTCGCGGTGGGTTCCTTCTGATTACAGTCTCGATGACTTTGCCCGGCTGTGTGTGTTCAGTCTGTTCAGGTAAAGGCCCAGAAACTCCCCTCTGAACACCCTGACCTGGTATATTTTCCACATTTTCATCAACAACATTTTCACTGTCATTGACCCTGGTATGTACATTCATATCACCATATTCTATGTATGACTCAGGTGTTTGTGTTTCCTTTTCTTTGGCTGTCTTGTTTGTGAGCTTCACCAACCTGTGCTTTTGAACCCTCTCTGTGTCTGGATAGTACACTAAATAAGCTGGGCTCTTTTTATCATAGCCAATGAAAACACCTTGCTCGCATCTAGAGTCTAGCTTCCCTTTCTCTTGTTTGTAAGCAAAACACATTGATCCAAATTTCTGCAGTTTGGATATGTTTGGTTTCTTGCCTGTGAACAGCTCGTATGGCGTTTTCTTTGTGCGCCTGCTGTAGCACCTGTTCCTCACATAAGCTGCTGTCTGCATAGCGTAGTTCCATAGCTTATCTGGTAACTCGCTTTCTATCAGTAAGCATCTGCTCATATCATAGAAAGTTCGCCAAACTCTCTCTGCTGTGCCATTTTGGTGCCATAGGGCTCTGTTAGCGACGGGCGTTGGTAAACATCGGAACACAAAGAGCAATGGACATCTATAGCTCTGACAACGACTCCAAAGAGGATAAATTCTGAGTCTCATCACCAGCCAGTCAGACTAGCTTGGTCTAGTCAGAAAGGCACGAACTGAGGAAGCCTCTTGGATGAGAGGCGAAACGTCTTCACGGATATATACCAGGTCCAAGAGAAGGTAGCCACCATGTACTTGGTGGCTGTCGATGCACATTCCAAGTGGCCCGAGGTGCATATCATGGACAACACCACAGCAAGCAAGACCATCCAAGTACTGAGGGGCCTCTTCAGTCGTTATGGCATCCCTCACATTCTCGTGAGCGACAACGGACCTCAGTTCTGTTCTGAAGAATTCACTGCATTCCTGAGGTCCAATAGAGTTAACCACATCCGCTCAGCGCCGTACCACCCTGCCACCAAGGGCCTGGCCGAGCGCTTTGTGCAGAACTTCAAATATGCCTTAAAATCTTCCAGAGGCACAGCACCTGTGCAACAGAAGCTTGATATGTTCCTATTGACTTACCGCAACACCCCCCACACCACAACAAAAGAACCGTCAGCCATGCTGTTCCTCAGGCGCAAATTGCGCTCTCGGCTGGATTTCCTTAAGCCCAGTGTGGCTGGGGCAGCGCACCAATCCCAGGATTCCCAGCAGCAACACCGCCAACAACACTCCAAGGCCAGGCAGTTCGATGTTGGAGAGCCTGTCTTTCTTCGTGTCTATCGGAAGGCGTAGGACAAGTGGACACAAGGTGTCGTAATGGCGAAAACTGGACCAGTGTCGTACAAGGTAAATGTAGGAACACAAGGAGTATGGAAACACCATGTGGACCAGATGCTGATACACTCAGAGCCACAGCACTTCAGCAGACTGCAGGTTCTGCAGTGAACCCTCCCATCAGCCTCCCTGTGTTACCTCTACATAGTGCTGGTAGTACCACCCTTCACCCCAGTACACCTCACCGTGAAAAGAATGATGATCGAGTTCCTTTGACTTCCGAGCCATCCAAAACATACCATTTCACTGAACCACCCCATGCTGGAGATACCCAGGTAACACAGACTGTTAGGGGTGAAGCAAGGTTAAATGTCCAGCGAATACTGTGAAATGAAAGTTTTTGTTACAAGAGTTATAAAATCATCATTATATTAGTTAAATAGTTCAGTGATGTAAAATTGTTATCAATATTGTTTTGTTAGTGAATGATTTAAAATCATTGTGTATATGGTTAAACGTACAGTGAATGCTGAATGAATGAAAATGTTCTTGTTACAACCATTATTATAATCATCATTAGTATATTAGTTACGTTATCTGTGACGTAAAATTGTCATCAATATTGTTTTGTTGTTTAATAAATAAAAATTATTGTGTATGCAGTTACTAACTATTTTGTTTTAAACACACACGCCAAGCATGCCAAATTTGATGGCTGTCTACAAGTGAAGTCAAAAAAGTGTTCCAACTATGTAGCAGATGTCATTTTGAAAAGATGGCATTGTTCTGGCTATCATTACAAGCTTTGTTATCTCACCTTTAGTCTCAATAACAAACGTTTGCAAATGCCGCGCTTGAAGGCCGAAAAGAACGCTGGGATATGTGTGTTGACAAGTTCATACAAGTTACCAACCGGTGTATCCTGGGTAAAATGGGCGTGTCAAGAACACTTCCGGGAATTTTAACCGTTCTTGGCGTAATGCAAACTTGTGTATTGGGACAGTACTTGGGCCCTGGGTTCGAATTACGCTGGTGCCCGGGAGTGCCCGGCATACCTAGTTCTGGCCATGGCATACCTAGTTACAAATTTCAGGAGTGCCCCATTTCTGTGTGTCACTGGCACCCCCTAGTGGTGTGCCTGTAGGCTACATTACATCCACTTATAATTGGATGTAATGTACAGTACAGTACAGTACAGTAATGTACATGTGCACACTCTAGGGGGAACTGTTATTGTTTAGCTGACAATTATCGGGTCACACTTGTTCGGCTGTTTGAAGGTCATAGTGTCAGTGTGCCTACGTTATCGGTTGTGTGCCTCACGTCAGATGAAAATTAGACGTCAGATGGAAAATAGTATAAAATGTCGAAACGAAAACAAATAGACTTGACAAAGTTTAATTTTCTAAAAGGTCATACAATGAGAAAAATGGAAAAGAAACAGAGAGTGGAAGAGCAGATAATGAGCAAGGAAGTTGCCCAGCTAGCTGATGCTAGCATAGCCAGTACTGCTAGCCTAGCTTTAACGGTGGAGTCCGGAGCAGGAGCAGAACATCGACCCTTGCCACCAGCAGCATCTGGCCCACCACCAGCAACATCTGTTCCCCCACCAGCAACATCTGTCTCACCACCAGCAGCATGTGGCCTACCTGAGACTGTGCCATCTAGCGTTACCTCAGACTTTCCAAAAGTGTGGAGTGCAAGAAAGCAAGGCGTGGCAGGAGTGGCAACCATGGATTTTCTTCAATGAAGGTTGCATCGGATGTTTAACGTGTAAAGAGGCAAAAATACTACTTGGACCAGAGAGAGGGGTTCACTTATCCAGCGAGTGGGGAAAAGGAAGTGTGCATAGTGACAGTGCAAAAGTTATGCACAACAAAATATATAAACACAAGGACAGTGTAGCGCACAAACAAGCCGAAGAAATGGCCAAACAGAGAAAAAGGGACGTGATGCCTAAAATTATTATTGAGGATAGTGCACACCACTTTGATGAGACAGAAGCAGCATTCAGAACCGCTTACTGTATTACAAAAGAACGAATGTCATTGACGAAGATGGGCCCCTTAACAGAACTGCAAGAACAAAACGGGTCTAAAATGGGAAATGTACATAGATCAGACCACTCGTGTGCCGAGATTACAACCCACTTAGCCAGCGAAATGAAATGCACAATAATATCCAATCTGAAAAAAGCAAACTCGCCGATTAGCATCTCAGTAGATGAAAGCTCAGTGTATGGGATCACTTGCCTCATCATCTACCTTAGGTCTGACATCAGTGGCAATGGTGGATTAGAAAATATCTTCTTGGACTTGGTTGAGCTAAAACAGGGCATGGATGCTGCAATCTATTCCTCTTTGAGAGAAAGTCTACGTGATGCTGGGTTGGAAGATGAGTGGTTGCGCAAGGATTTAATTACTATTGCAACAGATGGGGCCTCCGTTCTCACCGGAAAGGTGTCTGGACTTATTGCCCTACTTAAAACAGATTTCCCCAGGGATCAGGCACACCGGCTCGAACTAGCTGCCCACGATTCACTTAAAGCACTTACGGGAACCAACTATTTTGACATTTTTATTTCAAAGTTGTATGCAATCCACCATCAATCCCCCCAAAATACCAGACTTCTGAAAGAAGCTGCGCTGCCGCTGGAAACGAGACTCTTACAGATAGGCAAAATCCTCGTGATGTGCTGGGTTGCCAGCAGTTTTAAAACTGTCACGGCTGTGTGGCAAGACTTTCCCGCTCTGGCGAAACAGCTGAGGGAAGCTAGTGAGGATCTAAGCGCACGGATGCCGAGAGGCGGCGGTTCAGTGGCCTTCATAATCAGCTCGTAAGCAAAGGCTTTGTTGCACGTATGAAGGCCGTTCTACGCAAGCTCCAAACCCTCTCTCTAAAACGACAGAAAAGAGACACAACTCTGAACCAGTCAAGCCTTGACATCACACAAACTCTCCGGAAGTGTTAACAGCAATGAAAGAAACGGGCGGCAAATCATGCCACGTAGCCAAGGAGCGCATCGCAACGGCCACATTTCATGGAGTGCAACTGGTCGATGGGTGTTATATCTTGTAGTTAGTCCGCCGCGGGGGGGGGGGCAGGGGCAGGGAGAAGTAAGAAAATGACATGTAAAAAAGCAGTGAGGAAAATAAACAGAGCTGATGTAGACGGTTACTGAGCAGTCGTGTCGTTTCTGCTGTCCGATATGTGGGTAAATAACACTGGCGACGAGGTAAAAGCAACACTAAGGAATACCTTCCCATGTCGTGAACCACGTGAGCGACGCCAAGGCAAAGTGACATCATGCGTGAGTAGGTGGCGTAGCCAGTGCGAGTGAAACAAGTGAAGCATCGACGACAAAACGTTACCAACGATGTCGGCCCTTTGTAAGAGTGGATGCGTTTGATCCAACTTCGGAAAACTGGAGCAGATACGTGGGCAGACTGGAGTTTTATTTCGAGGCAAATGGGGTAACGGAAGAAAAGACAAAACGGGCCACTCTTCTTCCTGCATGCGGCAGCACACTGTACGGGCTAATAGTGGATCTGATTGCCCCACTGAAACCTACTGAAGTCAAGTTTGCGGTCCTAGTTAAACGTGCAGGTGAGCATTCCGATCCCAAGCCAAATGAAATTGTGGAGAGATTTAAATTTCAGTCCTGTACAAGAGGGCCAGGTGAAGCCGTTTTATCATATGTGGTTAGATTAAAACATCAAGTGGCGCAGGTTGAAAACTCACCTCTTCAAGAACTACTACCCTGTTACTTGTTCTTAGCACTTATTGAATTCACTCATAAAAAAAAAACTTTCTTGCGCTTTTACTTTAGCACTGGTTTTCCTCTTAGATGCTTGTTTAGATGCACTTATGACCTCTGATGACTAGTAGTTCTCCTGACTTCCTACGTTAAATGATGCACTTATTGTAAGTAGCTTTGGGTAAAAGCGTCGGCTAAATGACTGTAATGTAATGTAATGCAATCAAGCCACACAGTGTGGCTTTGGTAATACATTAGAGGAGCGACTGAGAGATCAGTTCCTTTGGGGCATAGTCTGTGAACAGATGCAACGCCGCATACTGTCAATCCCTGATCTGACATGGAAGTCTGCCCATGATACAGCCATAGCACTGGAAGCAGCAGATAAAGGTGCACAAACCTTGCAGCCTGTATCCCAAGTTAAGCAGGTAGAAAACCCAGTGTCAGTTACACATGCACGACAAGGGACAAAATCAACAACATGCTACCGCTGTGGGGTTCCACACATAGCTGACAACTGCAGGTTTAAAGACTTAGAGTGCCAGTACTGTAAAAAGCGGGGTCATATCGCCGTGTGTGTAGGCAGCGGATAAAGGACAAAGGCAAGCAGACTCAGATGCTGGGCTCAAAGAAAGCTCATCTCATGTCAGAGTGTTCTCCATCATCGGCTGTAGAGGAAGGGGAGGAACAGGCTGATTACCTTTTGGCGCTGAAAATGAGACCACATGGTCCACTAGTGATAACAGTGGAGCTGAACAACTGCCCAGTGCATTTTGAAGTGGACACGGGAGCATCTCGTACGGTCATAGGTGAGGAGTGTATCCCAGACTACAAGCCACAGTCCCAGGGTTGGAGCTGCAGCCTTCCGCAGTCGTGCTGAGGTTGTTCACAGGGGAGAAGGTCGTTGTCCAAGGCAACACTAAGGTGAATGTGCACTATAAGGGTCAGACATCGCAGCTGAATGTTCTGGTAGTCCGCAGCAGAGGTCCCAATCTGCTGGGACGGGCCTGGATGGGTGTTTTGCGGCTTGATTGGAAAGAGCTTTTCAAGTCAATTTTCAGGGTTGCAGACAGCGAGCTGCAACATGTTCTCTTCAAACATGATGATATCTTCAAAGATGAACTTGGGAGCCCAAAAATGTGACAGAGCTGCGGGCTTACTTAGAAAAGGGATGGAAGTGTGTTTCCATAATGATCAGACTGTAAACCCTTGCTATTGTAAGGCCAGACCCGTGCCATTTGCCATGCAATTAAAGACTGAAGCGGAGTTAGACCAACTACACGCAACAGGGGTCATCGAACCTGTGACACACTCAGACTGGGCTGCACCCATCATGCCTGTACTGAAGCCAGACAATACAGTTAGAATTTGTGGAGACTACAAGCCGACTGCAAACTTAGCTTCAAGACTGGAGCAATAGCCCTTGCCATGAATCGAGGAGCTTTTTGCCAAATTGGCAGGAAGCAGAAGCTATTCCAGCTAGACATGTCCCATGCCTATCAACAGTCCCTTTTGGGGTTTCATCAGCCTGTGCAATTTTTCAGGAGACAATGGAGAACTTACTGGCCGGGATCCCTCACACAGCGGTATACCTGGATGATGTGCTCATCACGGGAGCGACAGAGGAAGATCACCTTCGAAATCTGGACCTGGTCTTAACACGACTAGAGGAAGCAGAACTCAGGCTGAAAAAGCCCAAATGTGAGTTCATGGCTCCAGCAGTTGAATATCTTGGACACAGGGTATCTGCTGCTGGTCTCCAGCCCCTGGAGAAGAAAGTAAGACCCATCAACGAGGCCCCAGAGCCCAAAAATGTGAGAGCTGCGGGCTTACCTAGAAATGATTAATTGCTATGGGCGGTTTCTTCAGGATTTTTCATCAAGTCTTAGCCCCACTTCATTACCTCCTCAAGACATGAGTAAAATGGGTGTGGGGATCTCAACAGCATGTAGCATTCCAGAGGTCCAAGGACCTACTGTCAGTATCGACACTGCTGGCACATTATGACCCACAGTTGCCACTGATCATAACATGTGATGGCTCCCCGTACAGAGTTGGAGCACTTTTGTCACATAGGATGAAGGAAAACTCTGAGAGGCCCATCTGTTTTGCGTCCCGCTCTTTGTTGCCAGCAGAAAAGAACTACTCTCAGCTGGAGAGAGAAGCCCTAGCTGTAATTTTTTGCAGTGAAGAAGTTCCACTAATATGTGTATGGCCGTAACTGCACCATCCAAACTGACCACAAGTCCCTACTGGGTCTGCTAGGTGAGCTAAAAAACATTCAGCCAGCTACATCACCGCGCCTTCAACGCTGGGCACTACTACTGGCTCAATATCAGTACGTCCTCAGATATAGGCTAGGACCCTCCATTGCAAATGCTGATGGCCTCAGCAGGCTTTCCCTCCCAGAAATGCCAAAGGACACAAACAGAGACAGGCCAACTGAGCTGACATGCTTATTGAAACAGCTTTAGACTGCTCCTATTACCAGTCATCAGCTGAAGCAGTGGACTTGTAGGGATCCTTTGCTTGCTAAAGTGTGTCGCTTCGTCAAAGAGGGATGGCCTGCCACCTGCCCAGCTGAGGTTTTACATCTGGTCTTCAGAAGACAGACTGAGCTCTGTGTAGAAGATGGTATTCTAATCTGGGGGCTCGGTGTTGTGGTGCCACCACAAGCTCGTGAAACCCTGCTGGAGCAGCTTCATGAACCCCACCCAGGAATCTCGAGAATGAAGGCAACAGCCAGACCTCATATGTGGTGGCCTGGATTGGATAATGAAATAGAATTTAAAGTGCAAGTCTGTACCACATGTCAAAAAGTATGCAACACCCCTCCCCAGGCGTCAGTCTTGCCTTGGGAATGGCCTGGCAAACCATGGACATGCATTCACATAGACCATGCAGGTCCATTTCTGGGGGAAATGTCCCTAATATCAGTAGACACGCATTCGAAATGGCTTGAAGTTTACCCTGAGGGAGCTGTTTAGCACTCACGGCCTCCCCCATACGGTTGTGTCAGACAATGCAGCAATTTTCACGAGTGCTGAGTTTAAGGGATTTTTGACATCCAATGGCATAAGACACATAACATCTGACCCCTACAAGCCTTCCACAAATGGGTTAGTTGAAAGAGCTGTCCAAACAGTTAAGAGGTCCCGGAAGAAAACCGTGGGATCAGGAGGATCGCTAAAGACGCGCATACCAAGGTTCTTGGCAGCATACAGATCAACACCACATGCAACAACAGGCAGGTCACCAGCAGAGATGTTATTCAGCCGTCCTGTCAGAACCAGGTTTGACCTGCTAAGACCGGATGCCCATGCTAAAGTATTCCAGAACCATGAGCGCATGATCTGTGGAAAAAACAGCACCAGGCCAACCAGAACACTGGCATCAGGTGCAGAAGTATGGGTAAGGGATTTCACAAGCCATAAGAAATGGCTACCTGGGGTGGTGATCACCGGCACGGGTCCTCTCTCCTACGGAGTGGAGGTGGAAGGCCAGGTGCTTGGACGTCATGTGGACCACCTATTGTTAAGAAGAGTCAGACAGACGCCACCTGCTCAAGGAAGACCAGCGGCAAATCCCCGAGGACGACTGGGACACTGATGGCTATCGAGCTGAGCAGTCAACTCAGCCACCGTATACAGAGTACAACGACTACAAGCTGTCGGGGGGGGGGGGTGGAAGTGAAACCGAGCAGCCGCCTCAGCTGCCCAATACTGAGCCTGATGTTAGGGAGGAGGAAATAGGGTACAAGGGCCCTCGCCATTCCTTTAGGTCAAGGAAACCACCTGAAAAACTTGATTTGTAGTTAGAGTGGCCAGAACTTGTTGGGGCACAATAATCCCTGTTCTGAGTCCACCAGAGCTGGGGCAGTCTACCCTCACTCCGACTTAGCTGCCTTCAGTGAATATGATGTTATTTGGTTACACCCATATTTACTCATCTGTGAGTGTTCGTGGGAGTTTATTTCAAAGTAATGGTTATGCTCAACCAGGGGTGGAGGGATGTTATATCTTGTAGTTAGCCCACTTGGGGGGGGGGGGCAGTAGAAGGGAGAAGTAAGAAAATGAGATGTAAAAAAGCAGTGAGGAAACTAAACAGAGCTGATGTAGACGGTTACTGAGCAGTCGTGTCGTTTCTGCTGTCTGATATGCGGATAAATAACAACGGCAAAGAGAACATCAACAGACTGCAGTTTCACCAGTCTGCAGTAGACAATCTGGTGAAAGGTCTACCCGACTCGGATCTTGTACGACTATTCAAACCGCTGGACAAAAGCTGCTGGCCAGCTGATCGTGGCGAGTTGGTACTGTTTGGTGAACGGGAGGTCCACAAACTAGCCAAGCTGCTTGGGGAGCCATCGAGGGAGGCTGTGGAGGAGTACAGAGACTGGAAATGGCAGGGGAGTGAAGGGGGGCACGCTGAGGAGATTTGCTATTGCTGCTAAAACCTTTCTACCCAGCTCTGCAGAGTGCGAAAGAGGTTTCTCTGCGCTCAGCGACATTGATCGCAAGACGCGGAACCGTCTACGGGAGAGGAGTTTTAAGCGAACTTCTATTTTTGGACATTAATGGACCCCCATTGGAATAGCTCAACCCAAAACCTTTCGTGAGGCCATGGCTGAAGGCCGGCCATCATCTTTCAACTTCACGGAAACCGGGGAGAAAGAGAAAGGAAAAGAGGCCACTTTGGGACTACATCCAATACGTAGGTGGTGAGTCGATGATGGCTTTGGCACACCTTGGATATGAACGGGACAGACCGTTTGAAATGGGATGATTTGTGAAATGGTAAAAATGAAACAATAATTTCAAAAAGGCATATGGTAATGGTATTTGTATGTCTTAAAATGGGATGACTTGTAGAATGTAAAGAAAAGAAAGAAGGCTAATACATCTTTAAAGGGTGTCTTGTGGTATTTGTATTTCTTGTTGTGTAATATACTCCTGTATACTGTGTATGCCCCGTGGTCACCCCGCATCACCCTATAAATTATTGCACACCTTTTACAAATAATGTAGAACTGGGGCCTCCCAAAAAGCACACACGCACACAAAACACCGCATAGGTGGGCACCCCCGAAAGCCCGGGGGTCACTCGAAGACTGCTTGGGCTGCAACAGATGACGTTTTACAAGGACACAAGAACGCAGATTGAGAAAAGCCTCGTTCGCTAAACTGATAGAAGAAAATTTACACAATGTGACTTTAAATTCGCTCCAACTTTACGCACTTTTCTCTTTCTCGTTTTGCCTCATTTCTCAGGTAACGCACTCCAATGGACTTTCATATTCCCTTACCACTTAATTTCTCTTCTCTTTATCTTTTTGAATTTGTTTTATCTCTCTATTTTCATATCTCTTTAAAGTACTTTGAATTGCCGCCGTGTATGAAGTCCTCTACACGTATATCTGCTATCCGATTTGATCTCGTTTAATCTGACTTATTCTGGTTTGTTCTGGTTTCAGCGGGCCCCGACGACACACCGTCCCCTCCATTACGACCAAGCCAGGTTCTGCCCATCAACCCCCCCGCTGTCAGGGTTTCGGTGTAACCTCGGCTGATGAGCAGTTTGTGTGTGGAGACAGGTCACCATGTCACGGTCCACAGGAATAAACCGACCGTCCGGTTTACCTGCAGGGTATGCCCAGGACGCCGCCCGTGTTTCCATATGCTCGTTACCGGTGCAAAGCCCCCCCCCCCCCCATTTTTACCTTTTTTGCAGCCTGTCGTTTGGTGCAGACAGCACGCACGCCGCGCAATATCATCGATCTTCTAATGTAACATCCTATCTGGACTGATGACGTGGCCGAATCTGGGCCTGTCCAGTTGGCTTTGCATCGACGAGCCTTGTGCAAACTGTACACGCTGTTATCTGTCCTGCAGCCAAATCAAATCACATCTGGGGTCACTCATTCACAGCCAGCTGGCTGCTACTTCTGCTACTGTGTGTGTGTATGAGAGGGAGAGAGAGAGAGGGAGGGAGAGGGAGAGGGAGACGGGGGGACAAATATAGATTGCAGCAGTCACTCTCTTGAAATCAGATTCCACTTTCAATCCACTCTCTACATAACTGTAGTCCCCTGACTTCCGGTTTCTTCTGCAGCGGTCATACCAGTTTCCTCTTTGTTGGGGTGTGCTGTTGACAATGGCATATTTTTCGTGATGCCTGCAAGATTTAGCACGGATAAATGTCAACGACACGCACACAACTGTCGCCGAACTCTCACCTGCACCTACCAGCACACGGGGGAAAAGTCTCAAGTTGTACATATCAAGTTACGGCCACAATTTCGTCTGTTGGTCCACTCATCCTCATAATTGTGGACGTAACTTGATATGTACAACTTGAGACTTGTCCCCCGTTTGCTGGCAGGTGCAGGTGAGAGTTTGCCGACAGTTGTGTGCGTGCCGTTGACATTTATCCTTGCTAAATCTTGCAGGCATCGCGAAAAACATGCCATTGTCAACAGCACACGCCAACAAACAGGAAAGTGGTATGACCTCTGCAGTAGAAACCGGAAGTCAGGGGACTACAGTTATGTAGAGAGTGGATTGCAGGTGGACGGTACATAGGGAATTAAATTCATTGTGCACCCAAACCAAAAGATTTCTGTTTCAAAGGATTTTTTTTTTGGCATTCCATACCACTTTTATTGGTAATGTCCTGAAGGTAACTGCATTTATACTAATTCTACATTATAACGAAGAGTTTCCAAATCTTCCCAAAGATTTGAATCGCCGCAGTCTTGGAACTGCTGCTTTGGGTCAACGTTATTTCTTTAGTCAGAATTGCTGGATAATGCAGCTAGAAGCATGCATTGGTTTGTGAATATAGGCTAGTCCCTGGGAATAAAAATATTGCTTTACAAATGAAGTTCAAATGTCCTCAACGCCTTCACGGTGACAGAAATGGTGGCCAAAGAAAGTGAGAGTTTCAAGGTGGGTTTATCAGCTGAACATCTGGATTACAAAAGAAAAATTATGGCCTACACGGCCTCTCACCTACTACTACTTTCGGCTGCTCCCGTTAGGGGGCGCCACAGCAGATGTTCCGTTTCCATCTCTTCCCGTCCTCTGCATCTTCCTCTGTCACACCAGCCACCTGCATGTCCTCCCTCACCACATCCATAAACCTCCTCTTTGGCCTTCCTCTTCTCCTCTTCCCTGGCAGCTCCATATTCAGCATCCTTCTCCCAGTATACCCGGCATCTCTCCTCCACACATGTCCAAACCATCTCAATCTTGTCTCTCTTGCTTTGTCTCCAAACCGTCCAACCTGAGCTGTCCCTCTAATGTACTCGTTCCTAATCCTGTCCTTCTTCATCACTCCCAGTGAAAATCTTATCATCTTCACCTCTGCCACCTCCAGCTACGCCTGGCCTCTCACCGGGCAGCGTAGGCCATAATTTTCATCATGGCCTCCACTGCCTGATGAAAGGCCATGTCTTATGAATTATGGCCTACACGAGCTTAAGAGGGGGCGTGTGGGTCAGAGTTCTCAGCTACACTCTCTCACACACTATTTAGCCCTGTGATGGTCTGGCGGCCTGATCGGCTCCAGCATCCCCGTGAGCTCGGACATCCGGAGGGAGCTCGGAGTAGAGCCGCTGCTCCTTTGCGTCAATAGGAGCCAGTTGAGGTGGTTCGGGCATCTGATCAGGATGCCTCCTGGGGGCCTTCCTTTGGAGGTTTTCCAGGCACGGCCAACTGGGAAGAGACCCCGGGGTAGACCCAGAACTCGCTGGAGGGACCACATGTCCAATCTGGCCTGGGAACGCCTTGGGATCCCCCAGGAGGAGCTGGAGGGCGTTGCTGGGGAGAGGGACGTCTGGAGTGCCCTACTTATAGCTTGCTGCCACCGTGACATGAATGAATGAATGAATCCCCGCGACCCTGAGTAGGGATAAGCGGTTTGGATAATGGATGAATGAATGAAGAAAAGGGAAAAAAGGGAAAATGGTCGGGGGTAATATAAAGTATATTCAATTTGAATATGCAAAAACTCTATTCTACCAAATAAATGGGTGCTGGGTTGCATAGGCAAACACCCATGTGCAACACAAGATGCACAGCTGCACAACCTCGTAGACATTTAAGCATATAAATGTAGCTTAACTTTGAGCTTAACTCTGCATATAAACACATTTTACCTCCCACATGCTTGCAGGAGATGCTGTACACGTTCAGCCGTTACGTAACGCTCACATTCACCACTCAACACTCACATAAGCTACTGAGAGCCTCTCACACAGACTATTAACACACACATTGCACTCATTTTCACAGACATGTCGGTGACTGGGAACCTCACCAGACTAGGATCATCACGCAGTCATTTAATGGGAAACAAAATTTACGCAAGTTTTCTTTCCGCTTTACTTTGACTTTCTTGTTTGTTTCATGTGCAGTGCTTTGTAAATGATCATTGGTGGGAAAGGGCTCAACGAAGAAAGCTTAATGTTTGCCTCCATCCTCTTTGCCTCCAGTCAGCCTTCGTTCCAGCCCTCACCTATGGTCGGGAGCTTTGGGTAGTGACCGAAAAGGTGAGATCACGGATACAAGCGGCTGAAACGAGTTTCCTCCGTAGGGTGTCTGGGCTCAGCCTTAGAGATAGGGCGAGGAGCTCGGACATCCGGAGGGAGCTCAGAGTAGAGCCGCTGCTCCTTCACGTTGAAAGGAGCCAGTTGAGGTGGTTCGGGCATCTGATCAGGATGCCTCCTGGGCGCCTTCCTTTGGAGGTTTTCCGGGCGTGGCCAACTGGGAGGAGACCCCGGGGTAGACCCAGAACTCGCTGGAGGGACTACATGTCCAGTCTGGCCTGGGAATGCCTTGGGATCCCCCAGGAGGAGCTGGAGGGCGTTGCTGGGGAAAGGGACATCTGGAGTGCCCTACTTAGCTTGCTGCCACCGCGACCCGACCGTGAGGTGAGGTGAGGTGAGGTGAGGTGAGGTGAGGTGAGATGAGATGAGATGAGAAGCGGCTGATGATGAGGTGAGGTGAGGGGAGGGGAGGGGAGGGGAGAGGAGAGGAGAGGAGAGGAGAGGAGAGGAGAGGAGAGGAGAGGAGAGGAGAGGAGAGGAGAGGAGAGGAGAGGTGAGGTGAGGTGAGGTGAGGTGAGGTGAGGTGAGGTGAGGTGAGGTGAGGTGAGGTGAGGTGAGGTGAGGTGAGGTGAGATGAGATGAGATGAGATGAGATGAGGTGAGATGAGATGAGATATGAGATATGAGATATGAGATGAGATATGAGATGAGATGAGATGAGGTGAGTTGAGGTGAGGTGAGAAGTTTGCCTCTTTTAATCAAGTCCTCTGTGAATAGTACCCATGGCCATTGTAACTCTAGTTAATGGTCACGGTAGTTTGCATATGGAACCGATCGTTGGTGTCGGTGGTCATGCCGCTGTATTGTTGATAAGGGTGGGGGTACCTGCAGTCAGTTGAGACTGAAGAGGTCACTTAGATGAGCGATGAAACGTTTCTGTCAATGAACGTTGTGTCCAGATGGACTGATTCACCTTTCTGGTATTTCCTTCCCTGGATTAATGAACATGGATGAAAACATTAATAGAAAAATATGAAATAGAGCTATATGTATATATATTCACCATGATGGGAGACTGTGATAAAGAGGTAAGGCAAACTCAGATTGATCAAAAGTACTTATGCCCATCACAACACATGTCATATATTAAAGGCTCTCAGGTGAGAGACAGCGAGAGAGAGAGAGGCGGGGAGGGAGAGAGAGGGGGAGGGGGGAGTGAGGAGGAAGACAAGGGAATTTGATGGGTGAGGAAAAGAGAAGGGGCAAGAGAGATGAAGAACGGAGAGTAAGACCTGAAACAGAATGACCACGGCACTGAGAACTTGAATCTGATTGGCTTATTGAGAATGCGATGAGGAGGATGAGGGATGGGGGGGGGGGTCAAAAGGCGGCTGGTTTGAGGAACCCAGAGAGCCAGGACTCTGGGCGGGGCGGGGAGGGGGGGGGTCTCATTGCAAATCAGATATCTTTGTACTCCATCATTTCCCCCTGAGAGAGAGAGAGAGAGAGAGAGAGAGAGAGAGAGAGAGAGAGAGAGAGAGAGAGAGAGAGAGAGAGAGAGGGAGGGAGGACAGTACAAGAGAGACAAAATAGAGCATGGGGTTTTTTTTGGGGGGGGAGCACAATCTTTCAGTCTAAACTACATTATTTAGGCTGAAGGCGCCCTCTAGTGGATCTTCTCTGTACTTCTCTCTTCAACTCTTCCTCTTCTCCACTTGTCCTCCTCGCTTCCCCCTCCCGTCTTCCCCCCCGTCCTCTCTCCAGCCTGTCCTCTACCTTTCTCCATCTCCTTCTCGCCTCCTTTCCTGATCCCCACCTTTGTTTACAAAAGACATTACTTTCCTATACAGCCGTGTTCGTGTGCAGCCTGAGTGAGGGCTCGCTGCTGCTCGCTTGGCTGTTCTAGTCCAACCCGAGAGCCCAGTCCCCAGCCCCCACAGCCTGCTGTCATGCTCGTGCATTCGTTTCCCCACCAGTGTGAGTCTGGTTGCTTAGCAACACTATGTTACACATAAACCAACGCAGATATACTACTTTACACCAGACAACACCCAGATACCCAAACCGCTTATCCTTACTCAGGGTCACGGGGATGCTGGAGCCTATCCCGGCAGTCATTGGGCGGCAGGCGGCGAGACACCCTGGGTAGGCCGCCAGTCCAGCACAGGGCCTACACACACGCCTAGGGACCATTTAGTATGGCCGAGTCACCTGACCTACAGGTCTTTGGACTGTGGGAGGAAACCGGAGCCCCCGGAGGAAACCCACGCAGACACGGGGAGAACATGCGAACTCCACACAGAGGACGACCCGGGACGACCCCCAAGGTTGGACTACCCCGGGGGCTCGAACCCAGGACCTTCTCTGCTGTGAGGCGACCGCGCTAACCGCTGCGCCACCGTGCCGCTGAGCAGACAGTCGAGCGGCTCAGAATCCAACACGCCTTGATGCATGCTGAAGAATCCAGGTAAGCCGATCACAGAAAGGGGAATCAGGTCATCTGCACACAGAGCTCATTAGGAGAAATGTTTCGTCACTCATCTGAGTGACCTCTTCAGTCTCAGCTGACTGCAGGTACCCCCACCCTTATGAACAATAGGGTGGCATAACGACCCAAACCAACGACCAGTTTCACATGCAAATATGGGCGTGGCCATTAACTAGCGTTACAATGGCCATGTGTACTATTCACAGAGGACTGGGGAATGGCTGCAATCCCAGTATTGTAACCTGGTGGTATCAGATGTCCTCTTAGCCCCCCCCAGGATGCTGTACTACCGAGCTGACAACGTCCCCACGACACAGCGGCCGGGGAAGGGGAGAAATCCCTCATTAAACAGGCCCTGGTGAAGTGTGGTTATCCTAACTGGGCGTTTGTCAAAGCCGGGAAGACGCCCAAACAGTGCACCAGCCAATCGAAGAGAGGAGAAGGGCAACAGCTGTCCAAGAGTAAACCAGTGGTGATTCCTTATGTGTTGGGAGTGTCAGAACAATTGAGACGCGTATTTTCCGAACACCGCGTCTCGGTTGCTTTCAAACCCCAAAACATGCTGCACCAGAAGCTGGTCCACCCCAAAGATCGGGTCCCCCAGCACAACCAGAGCAATATAGTGTATGCTGTTCAAGTGCCAGGAGGGTTGCCGTGACTTGTACGTTGGGGACACCAAACAGACGCTGGCCAAGAGGACGGCACAACACAGGAGAGCTAACACGCCAGACCAGGACTCCACAGTCTACACCAGGGGTGTCAAACTCCAGGCCTCGAGGGCCGCAGTGTCTGCAGGTATTTGTTGCAACCATGCAGCATGCACTACACAACCTGATTAAACTAGTTCCTTTCCCTCCTTGATCCAGGAGGTGAGCTAATTAGTTAAATCAGGTGGTGTAGTGCACGGTTGCAACTAATACCTGCAGACACTGCGGCCCTTGAGGCCTGGAGTTTGACACCCCTGGTCTACACCATCTACAGGCCAGTGGCCACTCTTTCAAGGATGAGGATGTGCACATCCTTGGTAGGGAGGAACGCTGGTTTGAATGGGGAGTCAACTGGACCATCTGTGTGAAGAGGGAACGACCATCCCTGAACCGAGGGGGTGGCGAAGAGCACATCTGTCACCATCTTACAATGCTGTGATTACAAACATTCTCAAATCCTCTGTGAATAGAACAATGGCCGTTGTAACTCTACGTAGTTAACGGCCACACCTATGTGCATATGAGTTGGTGCATATGATTGTTGGTTTCGGTCGCTATGCCACTGTATTGTTTATAAGGGTGGGGGTACCTGCAGTCAGCTGAGACTGAAGATGTCACTTGAATGTGTCACACCAAACGCAGCTGACAAGACACTAGGGCCCAGCCAGTCTGGGGCAGCTTTTTGTGAACTGTTGGCCCCCACCACAGGAAAGCAGGAAAGCATTTTTGGAAAACAGAAACTCACCACAGTTCATGACATTCACCTGTGGTTGCGGGTGTAGAACCTCCTGGACCGGAGACCGTATACCTGGACCAGCGGGTGAATGTCATGAGCTACCTGGTAGAACTACAAACCAGCAGCACTTGGCGGTACCTGAGGTCCTGATTGAGAACCTATTTAGCTTTGTAGAAGAAACAGAACTGGCCACTAGAGGGCGGTCAGACTCCATGAAACAACTTCTTTTCTTTTTTTCTTCTAAAGTCTTCTTATTGTTTTTTTTTGCACAAGCAAAAAAAAGAAGGCAAAAACAGATAAACAGTTAAATCATGGAAAAGGGCTTACACGCCATAAACAAAATAGAAACAGAAATACAAACAAGAACAACGGACATCCCTGTAAACACCACCCACCCATCACAAGACACCCTCAGTGCCTAAGAGAGATGGGGGGGAGGGGGGGTTGGTTTAACTGTTTGATATGCGATATGTGAAAGAAATGCAATTGAACAGAGTGTGTTAAACGACAAGAAAACAAAGTGAGATAGAATACCACATACGAGAGGTGAGATGGGACGTCAGACCATAAACAATGTTGACAGGGGAACCAGAAAGGGCACAAACAAGTTCTGGGAGTTTATTTCACGTTTACTAGAAGGTTGCGTGCTAGACAAATGTTTTATATGGAAGCCTCGTCATGTAACATTCCCAGGAAAGGGGATGTAATGTTACGTCCGTAGCGCGGCTATATATCCACGACCTGTAGGCGTCGCTGTGGTCGGCGAGATACGGTACGACTGGGTGACCGAGAGGAAGAGAGGCTTGGATGACTTGAAATAAGGAGTTGAGTAGCGAGTTACAAACTTCACGAAGTCTCGTTTATCCTCCGGTGAGAGCAGCACATGGGTAAATGTGACTGCGTGTTTTATCCGTGTATTACGGTGTAAAGCAAATCTTTAAAAAAGTCACCGTCCTCTACACCGGTGGTTCTCAACCTTTTTGGGGTCCTGGACCCCCTGCGTATTTTGGATCTACCCTGAGGACCCCTCCACCTGATCTTGGGGGAGGGGGGGTTGCAATTTGATAGAAACAGTAGAAACTGCATTTTAAATGGAATTATAGCATTTATTCATTCTTTGGGGCAAAAATAAGAGCTTTCAGTTGTAACTTAGATATAGTTAACAAAACAGAATTCTTATGCAGCAACTTTCAGATATATGTAACAAAACAGAATATGTATTCAGTAACTTTCAGATATATGTAACAAAACAGAATATGTATTCAGTAACTTTCACATATATGTAACAAAACAGAATATGTATTCAGTAACTTTCAGATATATGTAACAACACAGAATGTGTATTCAGTAACTTTCAGATATATGTAACTAAACAGAATATGTATTCAGTAACTTTCAGATATATGTAACAAAACAGAATATGTATTCAGTAACTTTCAGATATATGTAACAACACAGAATTCTTATGCAGTAACTTTCAGATATATGTAACAAAACAGAATATGTATTCAGTAACTTTCAGATATATGTAACAAAACAGAATATGTATTCAGTAACTTTCAGATATATGTAACAAAACAGAATGTGTATTCAGTAACTTTCAGATATATGTAACAACATAATTTTTAAGCAGTAACTTTTAACAATGCAAACGGGAGCGAGATCTCTTATTAAAATACAATAAATTACACTTGTGAAACAGATGTAATTAGAGAAAAAAGTCCTGTTACCCTTTATAGTTTAGGTAGATAAAGGTCTCAGTCACATTTGAGTAAAATAATCCTATTTCTATAAATGTCATAGGATATTTTTTTTAAAGATATTTTATTTTCACGGACCCCTTGCAATTACACCACGGACCACTAGGGGTCCGCGGACCCCCGGTTGAGAAACGCTGCTCTACACTTACACTCCTCCTAGACCAAAAAGCGGTTTATTCAGGCGTGCCATCAGTACACTTGTTTTAAACTAAAAATCAATGAGTATACTTTCAGTTTACTTTTTAAGTACTTATCAGATATATACTAACTTAAGTATACTTACAAGTATACTACTAGTACATATATTGGAACTTTACTTGGAGTTTACTTGGAGTTAATAAAATAAACCTCATACTTTTTAAGTACTTGTCAGATATATACTAACTTAAGTATACTTACAAGTATACTACTAGTACATATATTGGAACTTTACTTGGAGTTTACTTGGAGTTAATAAAATAAACCTCATACTTTTTAAGTACTTATCAGATATATACTAACTTAAGTATACTTACAAGGATACTACTAGTACATATATTGGAACTTTACTTGGAGTTTACTTGAAGTTAATAAAATAAACCTCATACTTTTTAAGTACTTGTCAGATATATACTAAATTAAGTATACTTACAAGTATACTACTAGTACATATATTGGAACTGTACTTGGAGTTTACTTGAAGTTAATAGGATAAAACTCAAGTATACTGATTGTGTAAGGGTTTATATCCTGTATACATGTCAGGAGACAGACAGACAGACAGACAGACAGACAGACAGAAGTAAGAATGAAAGCTCTATTTCTGTTTAACGCCGCAGGGCAAGCACATCACAGGTTTCTCATCCAACAACAACTACATCAGAGCAGGTGGAGCCTCCACCCCACTACACAGCCGTGCACATTTCTGAGCGGTTTCACTTGCAGACTGAAGCAGGCCTTCCATTCTGATCCCAGTAAACCCTTAAATCGAGCGTTCAGTTGTACCGCTATCTATGCACATGTGACCCTTTTAGGTATTTTGGGCAGTGAAAGCGATATTAGAAACAAAACAAGTGGTCCACCTACAGACCCTGCGATTCCACTTGCCTATAAGGACTCTCAGACTGTCCCTGTCCTTCCACGGTTTGAGACCGTCACACTGGAAACATTGTCCGAGCTGGCTTTGGCAGCCAAACCTACAACTTGCCTTCTTGACCCCTTCCCAAAACGTTTCGAAGAATGTTGGCAGTTCCTGGATCCCCTGATACCATCCATCCATCCATCCATCCATCCATCCATCCATCCATCCATCCATCCATCCATCCATCCATTATCCAAACCGCGGATCCTGCTCTCAGGGCCGCGGGGATGCTGGAGCCTAACCCAGCAGTCATTGAGAGGCAGGCGGGGAGACACCCTGGATAGGCCATCACAGCCCCCCCCCACACACACACAGGGACAATTTAGTACGGCCGATTCACCTGACCTACATGTCTTTGGACTGTGGGAGGAAACACAGGGAGAACATGCAAACTCCATGCAGCGGACGACCTGGCATGACCCCCAAGGTTGGACTATTCCGACCCTGGGGCTCGAACCCAGGACCCTCTTGCTGTGAGGGGACCGCCCTAACCACTGCACCACCGTGCCGCCCCCATTTTGAGAGTATCACACTGGAAACAACGTCCAGGCCGGTTTTGGCAGCCAAACCACCAACTTGCCCTCTTGACCCCTTTCCCAAACTTTTCAAAGCACTTCGGCGGTTCCTTCATCTCTTACCTCGAGCAGTGTTTCCCCTACTTTTAAAACTGCCACAGTTAAACCTCTCTTAAAGAAACCAAATCTTCATCCGGGGGGTTGTCCATGACTACAGACCCATCTCCGACCTACCAAAAATTATGTAAGAGGTTGTAGTTGATCAACCTTTGGCCCACCTTTCTAAAGACAAGCTCTCTGAAGCATCTAAATGTACATTTCGAGCCTGTCGTTCCACTGAAACGGCACTCGCACAAGTAGTGAACGACCTTTCGCTTGCTGTGGATTACAATGCCACGCCAGCGCTACTGCTACGGCGTTCGACACCGCTGATCACGGCTTACTTTGAGGCCATGCTGACGATCACCTAGCTGCTTCAGGTCTGGCTCTGCCTCGGCTCATGTATTCCACATGACCTCATCCTGTCTAATCTAGGAGGTTACATGTTAATTGTGTTGTTTTTGTGGTTTTGTGCATTCGACCGTAGCGCTCTTCGGGACTACCTCATGAATTTGGGCGAAACAAACGCGACTTTGCCCTTATGCACGCTCAATAATCCAGATAAGAAAATCAGAGGACGTTGAATCAGTTCATCTGGATCCAGGTGAACTGGATCCAGTTCATCTGGATCCAGGTGAACTGATTGACTCGACTTGACTTTAGGATTCCTGTGGGTTTCTGATGCACGTCAGCGGCGCCTGCAGCCAATGTGGTGCAGAGGCACACCGACCTGGACAGAGGCAGAGCCGGCTTGAGACTTATGTCGGCGATAGGCAAAATGTCTTACAATCAGAGGTGGGACCGAATCACTGTTTTCCAAGTTACAGGTATGTCTCAAGTCTTTAAGTCCCAAATCCTTAACTTTGATTTTCAAGTCCTAAAGAAGCCATTGTGCAAGCTTCATCAAAGTTAACGCCATTTCAAAATTTGAACACCAGAGTGATGGTTGTACACTAAATTCATGCCAATCATGAATGCTTTTTAAAAATGTGTGTTAGAGATCGATTTAAAGTGGATCTGTAGTTATGGAAACGAAGAGCTGATTGGCTGAACACTTTTCAAACGCATTTCGTCTTCGCAGAAAGGCGACTCGGTTCATCTGGACACAACGTTTATGGAGAGAAACGTTTCATCGCTCGTCCAAGTGGCCTCTTCAGTCTCAACTGACTGCAGGCGTCCCCACCCTTATAAACAATACAGCGGCATGACGACCGCAACCAACGATTGGTTTCGTATGCAAATGACCATGACCATTAACTAGAGTTACAATGGCCATGTGTACTATTCACAGAGGATTGGAGAATGGCTGCAATTACAACATTTTGAGATGGTGACAGATGTACCCTTAGCCCCCCAACCCCCACCCCCAAGGTTAAGGGATGGTCGCTCCCTCCTCACATAGATGGCCTCTTTGACTCCCCGTTCAAACCAGTGTTCCTCCCTATCAAGGAGGTGCACATCCTCATCCATGAAAGAGTGGCCCCTGGCCTGTAGATGGTGTAGACTGTGGAGTCCTGGCCTGACGTGTTACCTCTCCCGTGGTGCGCCATCGTCTGGGCCGGCGTCTGTGTGGTCATCCTAACTGAGCGTTTGTCAAAGCCGGGAAGACGCTCAAACAGTGCACCAGCCGATCGAAGCGAGGAGGACAACAGCTGCCTAAGCTTAAACCCGTGGAGTGGTGGGAGTGTCGGAACAGTTGAGACAGGTATATTCCACACACTGCGTCTCAGTTGCTTTCAAACCCCAGAACACGCTGCACCAGAAATTGGTCCACCTCACAATTGGTCCAAAACCAACCAATCGTTGGTTTTGGACGTTATGCAACTGCGCTGTTTATAAGGCTGGGGGAGACCTGCAGTCAGTCGAGACCGACTAAGTGATTTGGATGACTGATGAAAACGTTTCTCCCACTAACCGTTGTGTCCAGATGAACTGATGCACCTTCCTGTGATTTCCTGACCTGGATTATTGAGCGCGCATGTATTTGTTTTTCATATTACTGTTACATATAGCACATTTTGTCACTTGTTATCTACTGTACATTTTGCTCACTTTGTCCATATCGTTCACACATTTTGTGCATATATACTTTTTGCATGTTGCTGTAACATATTGCACTTTTTGTGTCAGTCTGCCGTTACCTATTACACATTGTGCACACTTACGTCCATACTGTCGCCCATACATCTTATGCATATATCTGATTTGCATATCACTTGCATGTTGTACATTTTCTCACTTTACTGCTATATACTGTCCATTCTGCACACTTTGTCTATATTATCCATATATTTAGTGCATATGTTTTCCATACTTCTCCTGGATCACCACCTTGCTGTGGTGGAGAAGCTTGCATGGATTAATGATCCCAAGGGCTATGCTGTCTGGAGCTTGGCTCCTGGTAGGGTCACCCAAGGTGGAGAGGTCAAGGGGGAGGTTCCAGATGAAGCGTGATCCAACAAAGACGGAACTGGTGGAAGATGTCTCCAGGTCAATGGCAGTGAAGGTGGATGAAGGCTGCAACAGAGGGTGGCCCATATTGTCCACACATGTTGTGCAGACGTTTTGCATGTTACACTGCACAACATTGTCCAGTCCAACATTGACGAGACATGTTCTGCTGTATTAAATCTTCCTGAAGACAATAAATCCTGTTGTTAAGCAGACTCACTATGCTCCTGCCTGAAGAACATGTGATTCAGCATGCGTCCAAACAGCATGTGTAAATGTGAGCAGCTTTTATAAGCCTGTCCGCCAGCCTCTAACCTGACTAAGCATGCCAGGCATGCCGAAGACAACATCTACATAGCACCTACACTGAGTGCATGCCCAGGCAGGCTTGGACTGTCCAAAACAGCTTGCACTGTGGGCAATATACTACAGGTGCATCTCAAAAAATTAGAATATTGTGGAAAAGTTCATTATTTTCCGTAATTTAATTCAAAAAGTGAAACTTTCATATATTCTAGATACATTACACATAAAGTGAAATATTTCTGTGTGCAATTTTTGCTCTGGTTTTGCTGTTGTTATTTACATCCTTTAACAGTAGATGTCAACATACAAGTAGAATTACCTGCGGCACCTTTATGCGCTATTGTTGAAGGCACCTTGGCAGCGAGCGAGCGAGCGAGCGAGGGAGGGAGGGAGGGAGGGAGGGAGGGAGGGGAGAGAGTTTCTCTTTTATTTTCACTTTTACCTTCCAGTGTGTTGGGGGTGGAAAGTTGGGGGTGGAAAGTTGGGTGAAATTCTAGTTAGCAGTCAGTTCCACTGAACCAGGCTGGCCTGGCCATGGCGACCACACTGAACTTTTATTTTTGACAGCTGAAAATGTTGGGTTGTTTTTATCTACATTCCCCACACGTTAAAGAACCTTAACACACAACGATCTGTGGCTTTTGTGTCACCGAGTCATCTTCCTTTCGCTTTTGTCATGTATATCTAGTTGTTTAAAATTGGCTTTAGGGGCGTCTGGGTGGTGTGGCGGTCTACTCCGTTGCCTACCAACACGGGGATCACTGGTTCGAATCCCCGTGTCACCCCCGGCTTGGTCGGGCGTCCCTACAGAAACAATTGGCCGTGTCTGCGGGTGGGAAGCCGGATGTGGGTATGTGTCCTGGTCGCTGCACTAGCGCCTCCTCTGGTCAGTCAGGGAGCCTGTTCGGGGGGGGGGGTAGCGTGATACTCCCACGCGCTACGCCCCCCTGGTGAAACTCCTCACTGTCAGGTGAAAAGAAGCGGCTGGTGACTCCACATGTATGGGAGGAGGCATGTGGTAGTCTGCAGCCCTCCCCGGATCGGCAGAGTGGGTGGAGCAGCGACCGGGACGGCTCAGAAGAGTGGGAGTAATTATACTATTGGGGAGAAAAAGGGGGTAAAAAAAATAAAAATCCCTGCCGAACTGCACACCAAAAGCATAAATGAAAGCCAAAGATGGCCTTTCCTAGACCGCCCACGAGAAACATATTTTTCTGGTGTGTGTGTGTGTGTGTGTGTGTGTGTGTGTGTGTGTACATGTTTAGCTATCCTTGTGCGGACCAAATGTCCACACAAGGATAGCAAAACCTGACAGGACGTGCCTTGGAAAAGGGTCTATTTTAGGGGTAGGAGTTGGTTTTAGGGTTACGGTTAGAATTAGGGATAGGTTAAGGTTAGGGTTAGGGTTAGGTTAGGGTAAGGGTAAGGGTTAGATTAAGGTTAGTGTAAGGGTTAGGGTAAGGGTTAGGGTTAGGGTAAGGGTTAAGGTTAGGGTAAGGGTTAGGTTAGGGTAAGGGTTAGGGTAAGGGTTAGGGTTAGGGTAAGGGTTAGGTTAAGGTTAGGGTAAGGGTTAGGGTAAGGGTAAGGGTTAGATTAAGGTTAGGGTAAGGGTTAGGGTAAGGGTTAGGTTAAGGGTTAGGGTAAGGGTTAGATTAAGGTTAGGATTAGGGTTAGGGTAAGGGTAAGGGTTATGCGTGTAATTTTGCATGGGTAACGTTAGGGTTAAGGGCTACGAAATGAATGTAGTCAATGAGGGGTCCGCACAAGGATAGTGAAACACGACTGTGTGTGTATGTGTGTGCGTGTGTGTGTGTGTGCGTGTGTGTGTGTGTTAACTGTAACTGAGTAGATCCTCTTATTTTGAAATGCTCAATAATTACAGATAAGTTCCCATTTCTCCGTCTGATTTAACACACTCAAACACATATACACACACACACTCACACACACACACACACACACACACACAAGCACACACACACACAAGCACGCACACAGGAAGTAAATATTTTGACCAGGACTCACTGTTTTAGTTTCACTTCCATGTGTATTCGACATACAGTAAAAATTACAGGGTTTTCAGTCCAAAAATGGGTTTTGTGCCGATTACTGTACCGAAAACGCCGAGCACAACGGCGCCAAAGCAGAAAACATCGAAACTCTGAAATGCTACGAAACTCTACGTCCTCCGAGGAGCCGGCGGACACGCACAGGCGACTTGTGTATGTCATCGGCTGGTTAAAAGAGAAAGAAAGAAAAAAAAAATCCACACCAAATTCAGTTCCTATAAAAGTGACCGCCGGTGTTCGGCAGAAGTCGCTTTCAATTCCAATTTATCGAAACGTGGAAAAACGTTTAGCGTAAATGACCCAGACGAGATGGGCCTGATTCAGATGGAAGAGACAGCATTACCACACGGGGACGAAGAAAACCATCTTCTCTGCACGCACACATGACCTCACACCCATGTGGTCCACATACTAACAGGAAGATAGGATGTCATAGAAACAAGCCAGTCATGTGGATGGATGGTGGTAGAAGAACAGCTCCTCTAACTATTCACCTCATACAACCAGTGTATATATACATAGTATATATATACATAATATATATATATATACATATATATTCAGTATATATATAGTGTGTATATATACAGTGTATACATATACACATATATATATAGTATATATATGCTATATATATATATATACACTACCGTTCAAAAGTTTGGGATCACCCAAACAATTTCGTGTTTTCCATGAAAAGTCACACTTATTCACCACCATATGTTGTGAAATGAATAGAAAATAGAGTCAAGACATTGACAAGGTTAGAAATAATGATTTTTATTTGAAATAAGATTTTTTTTACATCAAACTTTGCTTTCGTTAAAGAATCCTCCATTTGCAGCAATTACAGCATTGCAGACCTTTGGCATTCTAGCTGTTAATTTGTTGAGGTAATCTGGAGAAATTGCACCCCACGCTTCCAGAAGCAGCTCCCACAAGTTGGATTGGTTGGATGGGCACTTCTTTGAGCAGATTGAGTTTCTGGAGCATCACATTTGTGGGGTCAATTAAATGCTCAAAATGGCCAGAAAAAGAGAACTTTCATCTGAAACTCGACAGTCTATTCTTGTTCTTAGAAATGAAGGCTATTCCATGCGAGAAATTGCTAAGAAATTGAAGATTTCCTACACCGGTGTGTACTACTCCCTTCAGAGGACAGCACAAACAGGCTCTAACAGGTACTATTTAATGAAGATGCCAGTTGGGGACCTGTGAGGCGTCTGTTTCTCAAACTAGAGACTCTAATGTACTTATCTTCTTGCTCAGTTGTGCAACGCGGCCTCCCACTTCTTTTTCTACTCTGGTTAGAGCCTGTTTGTGCTGTCCTCTGAAGGGAGTAGTACACACCGGTGTAGGAAATCTTCAATTTCTTAGCAATTTCTCGCATGGAATAGCCTTCATTTCTAAGAACAAGAATAGACTGTCGAGTTTCAGATGAAAGTTCTCTTTTTCTGGCCATTTTGAGCGTTTAATTGACCCCACAAATGTGATGCTCCAGAAACTCAATCTGCTCAAAGAAGTGCCCATCCAACCAATCCAACTTGTGGGAGCTGCTTCTGGAAGCGTGGGGTGCAATTTCTCCAGATTACCTCAACAAATTAACAGCTAGAATGCCAAAGGTCTGCAATGCTGTAATTGCTGCAAATGGAGGATTCTTTGACGAAAGCAAAGTTTGATGTAAAAAAAATCTTATTTCAAATACAAATCATTATTTCTAACCTTGTCAATGTCTTGACTCTATTTTCTATTCATTTCACAACATATGGTGGTGAATAAGTGTGACTTTTCATGGAAAACACAAAATTGTTTGGGTGATCCCAAACTTTTGAACGGTAGTGTATATTGTATACACACATATATAGTGTATATAATATATATTATATATAGTGTATATATATAGTATATACAGTGTGTGTATATATATACATAGTATATACATAGTATATACATAGTATATATATATATATATATATATACATACATAGTATATACATAGTTTATATATATAGTATATACATAGTATACATAGTATATACATAGTATACATAGTATACACACACACACATATATATATATATATATACACTACCGTTCAAAAGTTTGGGATCACCCAAACAATTTCGTGTTTTCCATGAAAAGTCACACTTATTCACCACCATATGTTGTGAAATGAATAGAAAATAGAGTCAAGACATTGACAAGGTTAGAAATAATGATTTGTATTTGAAATAAGATTTTTTTTACATCAAACTTTGCTTTCGTCAAAGAATCCTCCATTTGCAGCAATTACAGCATTGCAGACCTTTGGCATTCTAGCTGTTAATTTGTTGAGGTAATCTGGAGAAATTGCACCCCACGCTTCCAGAAGCAGCTCCCACAAGTTGGATTGGTTGGATGGGCACTTCTTTGAGCAGATTGAGTTTCTGGAGCATCACATTTGTGGGGTCAATTAAACGCTCAAAATGGCCAGAAAAAGAGAACTTTCATCTGAAAGCACAAACAGGCTCTAACAGGTACTATTTAATGAAGATGCCAGTTGGGGACCTGTGAGGCGTCTGTTTCTCAAACTAGAGACTCTAATGTACTTATCTTCTTGCTCAGTTGTGCAACGCGGCCTCCCACTTCTTTTTCTACTCTGGTTAGAGCCTGTTTGTGCTGTCCTCTGAAGGGAGTAGTACACACCGGTGTAGGAAATCTTCAATTTCTTAGCAATTTCTCGCATGGAATAGCCTTCATTTCTAAGAACAAGAATAGACTGTCGAGTTTCAGATGAAAGTTCTCTTTTTCTGGCCATTTTGAGCGTTTAATTGACCCCACAAATGTGATGCTCCAGAAACTCAATCTGCTCAAAGAAGTGCCCATCCAACCAATCCAACTTGTGGGAGCTGCTTCTGGAAGCGTGGGGTGCAATTTCTCCAGATTACCTCAACAAATTAACAGCTAGAATGCCAAAGGTCTGCAATGCTGCAATTGCTGCAAATGGAGGATTCTTTGACGAAAGCAAAGTTTGATGTAAAAAAAATCTTATTTCAAATACAAATCATTATTTCTAACCTTGTCAATGTCTTGACTCTATTTTCTATTCATTTCACAACATATGGTGGTGAATAAGTGTGACTTTTCATGGAAAACACAAAATTGTTTGGGTGATCCCAAACTTTTGAACGGTAGTGTATATATATCCCCTTTCTCGCCCCAATTGTATCCAGCCAATTACCCCACTCTTCCAAGTTGTCCCGGTTGCTGCTCCACCCCGTCTGCCGATCCGGGGAGGGCTGCAGACTACCACACGCCTCCTCTGATACATGTGGAGTCGCCAGCCGCTTCTTTTCACCTGACAGTGAGGAGTTTCACCAGGTGGATGCAGTGCGTCGGAGGATGACGCTATTCCCCCACTGGGGGGGGGGGGGATAGCAGCTGGATCCTGGACTTCCTGACAGACAGACTGCAGGTAGTGAGGATGGGCACCACCACCTCCTCCTCCTCCACATTGACTCTCAGCACTGGTGCCCCTCGGGGCTGTGTAGCTAGCTCCTTCCTGTACTCCCTCTTCACGCATGGCTGCGTGGTCTCACACCACCATCGTTAAGCTCACCGATGACACCACCATCATCAGCCTGATCACAGACAACGATGATACGGTCCACAGACGAGGTGTGAGAGTCCTGACATCATAGTGGACTTCAGGAAGCTGCGGGTGGGGGGGGGGGTCAGCAGTGGAGACAGTCACAGCTTTGGGTTCCTCGGGTGAACATAAGTATGGACTTGACCTGCTCACGCCACACCTGCAGCATCGTCAAGGCAGCAAGGCAAACAGCTCTTCTTCCTCCACGTGCCGAGGAAGTTTGACGTGGACTCCAGGATACCCTGCAGCTTCTGCAGGTAACACCATCGTGGAGTATCTCGACTGGCTGCATCGCCACCTGGTACGGCAGAGCTGCACCGCCCTCAAGCACAAGGCTCTACGGAGGTTGGTGGAAACGTCGTAGAACATCATCAGGACTGAGCTACCAGCTGTTCCGGACTTCTACACCCAGAGGTGCAGGGTCGGATAGTCGGGGACTGCAGCCACCCCCGTCCCAAACTGTTCATTCTGCTGCCATCTGGCAAACGGTACTGGAGCACACAACACGCCGTTTCAATGTTGTATCCTGTGACGAAGGTTTTTTCTGGCCTCTTCTGTGTATGTGAACGGTGCTATGTGAGTCTCCCCTGTGTGCATGTGTAGTCCGTCCTCCTGTCAGGTCTACATGGTGATGACGGTTGCACGTCTCAGGTCCTGGGCTGCTGCGGTGGGATCTGGACACCGCTTGGCATCTTCCTCATCGTATTCTTCACCAATGCAGTTCTGTTATCCCCTTCCAACGTTGTATTCTGTAAACTGTGTTTTGTACTGCACACACAATCTCCATCACCCATCTGCTCTTCTCGGGGGAGAGATCCTTCCTCTGTTGCTCTTCCTGAGGTTTATTCCTATTTTTCTTCTTCCTGTTACGGGTTTTTTTTTTTAGGGCGTTGTTCCTTATCTGATGCGAGGGTCTAAGGACAGGATGTTGTGTTGCTTTAAAGCCCACTGACGCAAATCTGCAATTTGAGATACCGGGCTATACAAATAAAGCCGATATCATCTCCCGGAGAAGGTGCGAAAACATGAAACACTGGAGATGGATACGGACAGTTGCCCGAAACTCGCGGCTTTCGGGAGGGTCAGCGTCGACACACAGTTGGACGAGAGCTATAGCAACAGCTGTGCATCTTCACAACGACGACGTTCCAGTTCAACTTTCACCGTGTTGTCATATACATACAAAAAGTACCATGTGCCTTCAAACGCAATAAAATGCATGTGCCCCGGCTCTCTCAGTCCTTAAAACTATATGTAAGGAAATAATAACAAAAACAGTGAATAAGAGATTAGAAATTCCACAAAATAATAAATCACTGAAGTTACGTAAGGTGTCTACTCCTCATTACTCTGACCCCGTGGGGGTACAAACTGTCTGGAGGCAGCTGGTCTGAGCTCTGAGGCTCTGCAAGCGTTGTCCTCGGGGATTGCGTGAGAACAGACAATGTGCTGGGTGGCTGGTGTCCCTCAAGATACTTAGGGCCTTCCTTCTGCAGTGGGTGGTGTAAATGTCCTGAAGCTACATATAGATATACATATAGGCACATATATGTATCAAATATGTGGATCATAAATCCCATTTCCATACCAGATCAATTGATGCCCGGGTTATCAGTGAACGCCACTGGTACGGTTGGCTAGCAGGGTGCCGGTGTTATGCTACTGTTGGGCGAAGGAGAAGGAGAGGGGGAAGGCATGTCCAGAGGCAGGAGGAGAGGAGGAAGGGTAGGAGTGTGGAGGTGAGAGTCGGGAAACTTTGAATGTTGGCACTATGACTGGTACAGGGAGAGAGCTGGCTGATATGATGGAGGGAAGGAAGGTAGATATACTGTGTGTGCAAGAGACCAGGTGGAAGGGGAGTAAGGCCAGGAGCATTGGAGGTGGGTTCAAACTCTTCTACCATGGTGCAGATGGGAGGAGAAATGGGGTGGGGGTAATTCTGAAGGAAGAGACCAGGTGGAAGGGGAGTAAGACCCGGAGCATTGGAGGTGAGGTTCAAACTCTTCTAGCATGGTGCAGATGGGAGGAGAAATGGGGTAGGGGTAATTCTGAAGGAAGAGACCAGGTGGAAGGGGAGTAATGCCAGGAGCATTGGAGGTGGGTTCAAACTCTTCTACCATGGTGCAGATGGGAGGAGAAATGGGGTGGGGGTAATTCTGAAGGAAGAGACCAGGTGGAAGGGGAGTAAGACCCGGAGCATTGGAGGTGAGGTTCAAACTCTTCTAGCATGGTGCAGATGGGAGGAGAAATGGGGTAGGGGTAATTCTGAAGGAAGAGACCAGGTGGAAGGGGAGTAATGCCAGGAGCATTGGAGGTGGGTTCAAACTCTTCTACCATGGTGCAGATGGGAGGAGAAATGGGGTGGGGGTAATTCTGAAGGAAGAGACCAGGTGGAAGGGGAGTAAGACCCGGAGCATTGGAGGTGAGGTTCAAACTCTTCTAGCATGGTGCAGATGGGAGGAGAAATGGGGTGGGGGTAAATCTGAAGGAAGAGAATGTTTACAGTGTGTTGGAAGGGAAGAGTGTCAGACAGAGTGATGAGTATAAAAGTTGTGATGATGAATGTTACTAGCGCATATGCTCCACAAGTTGGGTGTGAGATGGAAGAGAAAGAAGAATTCTGGAGTGAGTTGGATGACGTAATGGAGAGTGTGCCCAAGGAGGAGGAGAGAGCGGTGATTGGAGTAGAGTCAAATCAAGTCAAGTCGTTTATTTATATAGCACATTTAAAACAACCACAGTTGAACCAAAGTGCTGCACAAGCTTACAATACAATATGAAATAAGTAACACATATGAATGTAAATATGCATGTAAAAAAACATAGTAAAATAAAGGAATTAAAATGTAAACAACAAAACACAAGAGTAAAAGTATATTTCCACAATAAAATCACGGTGTCTAGCGCAACTTGAATTGAACGCCAGCGAGAAGAGGTAGGTCTTTAACCAAGATTTAAACGTCTCTAGGGCAGTGGTTCTCAACCTTTTTGGGGTGCTGGACCCCCTGCGTATTTTGGATCTACCCTGAGGACCCCTCCACCTGATCTTGGGGGAGGGGGGGTTGCAATTTGATAGAAACAGTAGAAACTGCATTTTAAATTGCATTATAGCATTTATTCACTCTTTGGGGCAAAAATAAGAGCTTTCAGTTGTAACCCTAACCCTAACCCTAACCCTAACCCTAAGCCGATGCTTAGACCGCTACACCACCGCGGACTACAAGGGTATTCTTCTAATGAAATGCAAGATCTTTCTTTTCAAACCTAACCTTAACCCAAGCAAATCAGGTCCCATACCAGTAGTAAAGCACTGGAAAGTCAGCAGGATTGCAATAATAATAATAACAATAATAATAATAATAATGATACTGGAGCTGCGCCCGAGGTGGAAACGCCGAGGGCGGTCTGACAGGACATGGAAGCGGGGCAGGCTAAGCTAACTGCTAGCCCATGCAGACCGGCGGTTCCGACAGTCATGCTGGCTGGCGTTCGTTCCCTTGGACAGTGATTTCTTTGTTCAGTTTGGATATATGCGTTAGTTTGGGTATGTGTGTTCTTGTAGTTTTTGGATGTGTTTTTGTCTTTGTGTTGCGCTGCTGTGGGCTGGGGGAAACGGCATTTCATTTCATTTCATGTACACAAGTGCATGAAGTGAAATGACAAATACAAGTGTTCCTGATTCCTGAATAATAACAATAATAATATTGTAACACCTGACAATTGTATCTATACAACTGGATCTATACAATAACTCACTTTTTAAAGGGTGTCGTACTATGGGCAGCGCCCTGGGTACTTTTTCCTGTGGCTGGCCATGCTAACCTATGTAACCTAAATTAAATCACTCGCTTTTATACTTTTAACCTAATTATAAATTACAAATGTATGACGGTGCCTCCCCTTAGTTGGAATATGAACCACTCATTTTAAATCCCACTAAGAAATATATTTTTTGTTACTGTTCCCTTTTTAAACTCAAATTATACCGTAATGACATGTAAATATGACACACACACACACACACAACTTTAAATGCAAATAGTGAATTTGCAAATGATGAATTTAGTCAGTGACAACACAAATGTTTAAACCAATTATACAAATGAAAAACAAGTATAAAAATATCATACAAAACTTAAACGCGTTTCCTTTTTTTGTTTCTTCAAACCTTTCTCAAAAGTTATGACCAGTTACACGCACACACTCACTCTGCAACCAAAATAAAATGGTGTCCTTTAACCCAAAATAAAATGATGCAGGCCCGAGCCATCGCTTGGGAGCGTAGTGACCTAAAACAAATGGCTGCTTCACTTGCTAGTGCAAGCCCATCCATCCATCCATCCATCCATCCATCCATCCATCCATCCATCCATCCATCCATCCATCCATCCATTAGCCAAACTGCTCATCCTGCTCTCACTGGGAGGCAGGCGGGGAGACACCATGGACAGGCCGCCGGGCCATCACAGCCCCCCCCCCCCAGGGACAATATAGTAAACAGCTGATTCACCTGACCTTCATGTCTTTGGACTGTGGGAGGAAACTGGAGCATCCAGAAGAAACACGCGCAGACACGGAGAGAACATGCAAACTCCACACAGAGGATGACCCAGGATGACCCCCAAGGTTGGACTACCCCGGGGCTCGAACCCAGGACCTTCTCGCTGTGAATGAGGCGTCACACATATATATATATAATCTCATCTCATCTTCAGCTGCTTCTCCGGGGTCGGGTCGCGGTGGCAGCAAGCTAAGTAGGGCACTCCAGACGTCCCTCTCCACAGCAACGCCGTCCAGCTCCTCCTGGGGGATCCCAAGGCGTTCCCAGGCCAGATTGGACATGTAGTCCCTCCAGTGAGTTCTGGGTCTATCCCGGGATCTCCTCCCAGTTGGACGTGCCCGGAAAACCTCCAAAGGAAGGCGCCCAGGAGGCATCCTGATCAGATGTCCAAACCACCTCAACTGGCTCCTTTCGATGCGAAGGAGCAGCGGCTCTACTCCGAGCTCCCTCCAGATGTCCGAGCTCCTCACCCTATCTCTAAGGCTGAGCTCTGACACCCTACGGAGGAAACTCATTTCAGCCGCTTATAGCCACGATCTCACCCTTTCGTCACTACCCAAAGCTCATGACCATAGGTGAGGATTGGAACGAAGATTGACTAGTAAATTGAGAGCTTTGCCTTCTGGCTCAGCTCCCTCTTCGCCACAGCGGTCCGGTACAACGTCCACATGACTGCTGATGCTGCACCAATCCGCCTGTGAATCTCCCGCTCCATCCTACCCTCACTCGTGAACAAGACCCCGAGATACTTGAACTCCTTCACTTGAGGCAATAACTCATCCCCAACCCGGAGGGAGCAATCCACCATATAATATATATATATATATATATATATATATATATATATGGTAACACTTTAGTATGGGGAACATAAAAGAACTTAATTACTAGTGAATTAGTAATGATCAAGATGTCACTTTAGTATGGGGAACATATTCTAAGTAACAAAAACTTAATTTACAGTAATTTAACACTATGAACACTTGTAGTTTTGTGTGTTGTTATGTAAGAACAGACCATATTCATTAAGTGTTAGTAAGGGAGAATAACTCTTCTTGTGGTACTACCACCTTATAAAGTCCATACTAAGCAAAGCATATTGAGATGGTACTACTAATAAGCAATAATTCTGAGGTTATAGAGGGAAAACTCATAGTTAATGGCTTCCGGTTGTATAATAAGGCCATGCAGAATAAGGCATTAATGAGTACGTAATAATGACCAATGAAGAGCCAATATGTTGCTAATTTGCATGCTAATAAGCACCTAATTAATGGTGACTACGTTCCCCATACTAAAGTGTTACCATATATATATATATATATATATCCACACACACACATACATCATATAGATATATATATAATCCAGTAGCCGAAATGTACTTGTTCCATGTCGGTGTCAAAAGTGCTCAACAAGACGGGGAGCGAAAATAACTTTGTTAAAAGAAACACTCAACGGTAGGCAAAGTGATCAACAAATAAGGAGCAAAATAATCTAATCACTGGATTATTTTGCTCCTTATTTGTTGGGCGCTTTTAACAAAGTATATATATATATGTATATAACACGTTAGTGCTTACTCACAAATCCCTGAGTTGGAGTTGGCAACATGGGCGAAGGATGAGGAACTGGGCGATGCAAGACGAGGGGAATGATGAACGGAGTTACAGGCTGGCTGGCGACAACAGTCCTGATGAAAGGATAGCTGACTGGGAGATGTCTACTCTTCCATAAAGTCCAAGGAGTGTTTCCTGGTCCTCTCAGCCTAACGAGTGTACATTGCAGTTGTTTTTCAGGCACTTTACTCATCCCAAAGCTCTTTACGTCTCATGCCGAGCTCATCTGAGCTTTAAACTAGTTAACAACACAGTGACATTAGCTGCTACTTCAGTGAAATATCTACTCCTATATTTTCATAATGTGTGTGTGTCTGTGGTGTTAGTGTGTGTGTGTGTGTGTGTGTGTGTTAGTGTAGATAGCGGGACCGAAAACTAAAGCATTTATGATCCTAATTCTTTTTGGGGGTGGTAGGTATTGTCTCAGAGAGTAAGGGGAAAATCCCAGAAAATTAAAATTATGCATAATTATGCGTAAATATGCAAAATATGCATTTTTCTAAAAATGACTAAAACCCCCACTTTTCTCGGCATTTCAGGTGATTCTGAGCATCTTTGATTTTTTTCACCTATGTAAAAAAACATTTCTGGGACTTGGAAATGTTTTGGCATTATGCAAAATAAATGCATTTTTGCAAAAATGCACTTACGATCCTAATTTTTTTTGGAGGTGGTAGGTATTGTTCCAGAGAGGACCAGAAAAATAGCAGAAAATTAAAATAATTATGCATAATTATGCAAAATATGCATTTCCCAAAAATGGCTAAAACCCACTTTTCTCTGCATTTCAGATGATTCTGAGCATTTGGGGGGAGGGAGTTGGAGCGTGGGGGGGTGTAGGGGCAGGGGGAAGGCGGTTAGCTGGCAGGATGAAGAGGAGGGAGATTTAGACGGGTGGAGAACCAAACCGCTACATTGTAGCGGGGCTCTTCTAGTATGCTAATATAACTAGCGCGCTAATGCGCTAATCGCGATTAGCATCTGTCTTTTACACGCTACATGGTGAGGAAGCGATGAGGGGGGGGGATACCTTCACAGAGGTACGTACCTTCTGCAGGTTGCACCATGACCGTCACCGGCGGGTAAAACTCGGCATCCACCTAAGAAATGAACATAAATTCTCTGCAGCAGCGTTTACAACCTCCACGCCGCCTAGCTAGCCCGCCGTCGCTTCACGCACGCGACTTTGCGCGATGACGTAGCGCCACTGCCCGTGCGTGCCATCTTACGTGCCGTCTCAGCCACGAATGCCAACCGTCTCCGTTCGAACGTCGTCCAGTCCGCGTTGAGTCTGTATGGTTTGAAAGAGAGACGACTGAAGTACAAGACAGTAAAAAAAAGCAACGTTAACCACCGTCTCTCTGGCTTCCATGCCGCTTTCTACTGTTTACTTCCGGGTTTTCGCGGCATCGCGGCCATCATGACGTCAGAGGTGACGCAACGGGAAAAAAGCAGGGCAAATATGGCTGCTGGCGGTCAGCCCCGGGTCCGCTGGTACCGTGGAATGAGCCTATTTTAGCGGGTTTACCGGCGTTTAAAAACAAAAAAATCAAAAACAAAAACAAACAACCCTCTTACACACGTTAACTTTGGTGTGAAAAGGGACTTTGGGTCGCCTTGACATCCCGCCCCTCCGCCTTTCCGATTGGCTGAGATGTTGAAATCCCGCCCCTCCGCCTTTCCGATTGGCTGAGAAGTTGACATCCCGCCCCTCCGCCTTTCCGATTGGCTGAGAAGTTGGTAACGTCCAATGCAGTTCACAAAATTCCCAACATAGTAGTGTAATGATTTCATAATTCTAGCGGTTAGCGATGCCTCCCGCGGTGCGGGCGATACGGGTTCGCTTCCCGGCAGTTGCTGTGGTTGCGTTGTCCCCCGAATTCGCTACATTGGTGTCAGAAGTGGGATGGAGCGACCGTAAGGCCATCGGAAGCGCATGCGCCCTGAGGCGTGAAGGAGCTGATATGCTTAAGCGCGGGGACGCGCTTCCCGAAGGAGGGGGGGGGGGTAGTGTAACATGCATGAATAAGAAGACCCGCTGGGTCTGACCCTTTAGTCGAGCGGTTAGCGATGCCTCCTGCGGTGCGGGCGATACGGGTTCGCGTCCCGGCCGCGGCAGTTCCTGTGGTTGTGTTGTCCCCCGAATTCGCTACAATAGTATCTGATTTTTAGTTCGGCTCCGGTGATGAGATGCTCCAGTAAAAGCAACTCTCAACAAGTTAGCTACAGGTGGTGAAAGTCATCCGTCAGCCTCTGAAAATGCTCAGGGCGCATGCAGAAATTCCAGCTGCTCTATGCATAGCTCATGTTGGCCATTTGCCGCTGTTACATCGCTATACACACACGGACTGTGCCCATCTAACTTCTGTCGGTGCCCACCCACAATCAGATTTCTGGCTACGCACCTGCCTGCCTGCCTGCCTGTGAACAGAGCTCAGCATTTTATCTAGTTGCACGCAATAGTTAGGCATTGCATCCTCCATGAGGTCTGAGCCGAGGACCCGCCTTTTCGGGGGAAGGGCTATTCCAGTGTTCATGGGTCTGCCTGTGAGGATTTCAGAAGGTGACAGACCTGTTGCGGCCCTCCGCCTCGTTCTCGTGGCCATCACGGCAGTGCCTTTATCCACGTCCCGTCTCATCTCAGCGTTGGAGTAGTTCACGGCGAACCGTCCCGTTTCCTCTCTCCGCTGCTGCACCACAGTGCGGGTGACAGGCACAACGTCGCCTCAGACCAGTACCCAGAAATGCCGAACGTTGTTTAACAGCACTATGTACAAAGCGAGTTCTGCTATCACTGCTGATCTTCCGCGGTATTCCCCCATCTGGGAATAATCTCCCTTACTGGCACTTTTGCTACGGTGGAGGCGTCTGCCCTTCCTGTAGGGAAAACCTCAGCCCACTTAGAGAACACGTCAACAATCACGAGACAATATGTCTTCCCCTCACACGGTGTTAACTCAACGAAATCCATCTGCAGGGGATCAAACGGGAGGTCAGGTGGAGGAGGTGGGGGGGGGGGGCTCCAGGCTTGTGTGGTTTGCCTTCTTGCGGCACTGTTTTCCAAACAAGTTAAACATCTTCAACAAAGGTTTTGGGAATCATTTACGAAGCCTCTCGTGAACCAGTGTTTATTTACTGCGTCCCCCCATCCCCCTCCCCCTCCCCCCTCTGGCACATTCACCCAGATTCACGAATCCACATGTGGATGCCGCCACATGGGATCACAGATCCACCGTCCACAGTAGCCGGTCGTCCCCGAAACCGACCTCAGCTGTTTCTTAGTGCAAGGCTCTCTAACGATGAGGATGGCCTCCACTGCCTCTGAGCTCGGTGCTTTCCCCTTTTTTGTTTTTGTTTTATCGTTGGAGATCTCGCGCCCTAGGGAGACGACTCCCCCCCCCCCCCCCCCTGAGCAAACCGCAGTTTACCCAAGCTAGCTTTGTGGCCTTGTTCTGCTAGCCGTTTTAGCAATGCAGCAGTACCAATGCAATCATCGGCATACCGTCTCAGCGTGCGCCCCCCGCTGGGAGACGTATCTCGCCCGGACTCGCACGCAAAACCTGCGAGTCCACTGCCGGGGACTCGGCACGAGCTTGCGGCATCCTGGTCCGCGTACGTGGGAAAGCAAACCGGTACCGAGAGTCTGGGTGCACACAGACACTGTGGCATTTGAGTGGCCACCTGATTGTGCCCCCTTCTCTTTTGCAGAGGGGAGATTGGCCTCCTCCCTGGCGGACGGACACGTGGGATCATGACTCCTGCTGCCAGCCAGCCGTTAGACGCCGGTGGTATTCCTATTACTGCCTCTGGGTTGGGCAGATATTGTGCCTGGCATGGACGGTATGTGCTCTTGGGTGTCCCGGGGGGGGGGGTTCAGCCCCGTTAACTAATCACCACATCGTAATTATCCACAGCCCATAACATGTGTGGCACCTCCCGCAACTCTGGTGAGTCAGTGGTTCCTCATCAACCCCTCCACTTAAGGTGTGTTGTGGTGACATGAACGTGTGTTGTGGTGACATGAAGGTGTGTTGTGGTGACATGAACGTGCGTTGTGGTGACATGAACGTGTGTTGTGGTGACATGAACGTGCGTTGTGGTGACATGAACGTGTGTTGTGGTGACATGAACGTGTGTTGTGGTGACATGAACGTGTGTTGTGGTGACATGAACGTGTGTTGTGGTGACATGAACGTGTGTTGTGGTGACATGAAGGTGTGTTGTGGTGACATGAACGTGTGTTGTGGTGACATGAACATGTGTTGTGGTGACATGAAGGTGTGTTGTGGTGACATGAACGTGTGGACAGTGGGGCTGAGGACAGTGATTAATTGCCCCTCCCCCCCCCTACTCTTATATCTACTCTATTCTTTCGCCTGCTTCTTTTCTCCTCCCTCTCGCCCCAACTTCCACTCCTTCAGACCACTTTACCCGTCCCTTCGTTCTTATTTTACTTTCACATTTTCCCCAACTGCTCCTCACCCTGCAGGTTTCTGCAGCTGTTCCACAGTTTCAGGAAACCCAAGTTCCTTTCCCCACATTGCCAGCCGTCTACAGGAGCCACCGCCGTGGCCTCCACCCGTCATCTTCACACATCCTGTCAGACAAGACTCGTCAGTTCCAAGTTTCTTCCTCATTCTTCTGATCCGCAGTCACTCTTGCCCGGAAATGTCCCATCACAGTCCTCCGGTCGACATTATTCGTTATTTCCCCTGAGTTATTCGTCCCCCCCTGAGTGAACGTCGCCACCTTCAGGCGTCTCCACGCGGTCTTCAAGGCTGCGTCCTCGTTTAGATAAAAAAGCCCTATCACACAATTCCCTCCCTCGCGGTCACACAACCATCTCTTCTCTACCAGCCGTCCGCGGGGGGAGTAGGCTTCCCCCTCCTTATCTCGTGTCTCCCAGCTCTCACCCCACCAAGGCCACTTCTCAGACTAGTGTGCACAGACCTGCTGTACTCGGCCAGTCTCCCGTACGTTCCTCCGCTATCAGCCAGCAGCTGACAACAGGCCTTTATCTGTGCACCTGGGAGAAGACGCCTTACGAGACCACCTGTGTCCTGTCACACGTGGCCTTGAAGCGTCTCTCTGAGCGACGCGACACAAAGTGCCCTTTTGATAACACAAAGTAAAGGCGACAATGTGTCTGACACAGCTGAGGCGCCGGCCTTCCTTCAAAACGACCTCATTACATCAAAATGAAACGTTGTAACTTAGGCACTATAATAAAATCAGTCAAGTGATCAAACAAAACCAATAAAATAAAGTCCTCTAAACTAGAAAAACAACATCTACCGCCGCCAGTTGCGTGACGTCGACGAACCAGGGAATTGTGTCCGACACGACAAAGGATCCTAATTCCTTGCCGCTGGCATCGTTTCTGTGGCGCTGGCTTGTATTTTTAACACATTACACGCCACCAACACATAACGCGGTGCCGAGGGCTTGTGGTCATTTCAGGTGTTTCTGTGAGATCAGGCTGCAACGGTGCCTGCGGATGTGCTCCACCGAGTGGGCGGAGGATTGTACGACCCAGCCCGTAAGAATGTACAATGTCCATGTAATTTCCTTCCATTGAATGGAGGCGGCACGGTGGCGCAGGGGTTAGCGCGGTCGCCTCACAGCGAGAAGGTCCTGGGTTCCGGCCCTGGGGAAGTCCAACCTCGGTGGGTCGTCCCGGGTCGTCCTCTGTGTGGAGTTTGCATGTTCTCCCCGTGTCTGTGTGGGTTTCCTCCGGGGGCTCCGGTTTCCTCCCACAGTCCAAAGACCTGTAGGTCAGGTGAATCGGCCATATTAGATTGTCCCTAGGAATGAATGAGTGTGTGGGGGTGGGGGCCTGTCCAGGATGTCTCCCCACCTGTCGCCCAATGACTGCTGGAATAGGCTCCAGCATTCCCGCGACCCTGAGAGCAGGATAAGCGGTTAAGATAACGGATGGATGGATGGATGGATGGATGGACGGAGGAGTCATGGTAGATCGGGTGACGTTATAGAGACGCCACCGCTCAGCTGAATAATCACTGACGTTTCCCTTTAATACACCTCTACAGATCTGGTCTGGTCTGGATTAAGACCTGCCTTCATGGCCTTTTCTCCAGGGTTAGTCTGCTTCTGACGGTACGAAAGCCTTGCGATGACTGCACATGCATCCAGTTAGGGTTAAAATCGTTTCTGAGGGCAAAATTAAACATGGCAACCGCCGTGTTTTCCGCGGTTTAAGTTACAAGCGAGGAAAATGCTGCCAAGTCATTCCGAGGGATTCAGAATTCACCCTGGGGGAGAAAGCAGCCGCAGCACAAAGGCCAGATTGTGAGTATTTGCATACTTGTTTGTGTGACAATGGACACAGCACAGCAGACAACCACTAATTATATCAAGATTGCACTTTTGTTATGAGATGAGTACACTCACAATGTTTTCCTGTGTGTGTGTATGGGGCACGTGTCTGTATGTGTGTTCATTAGTATGAAGCACACTTGTTTGTCAGTCTAGAGGTCGTGTGTGGGTATGAGAGAGAGCGAGAGAGGGGGGGGGGGAGCGAGAGAGGGGGAGAGTGAGAGAGAACTTTTGACTTTTAGCCAAGCTCATATACACAGTGAAACACAACAATCCCCATACACAGTAAAAACAAAAGATACAGACCTTCCCTTTTTACAGAAATCAAGAGGAAGCAGTGGGTCTTCGACAGGGCACAGAACACCTCCGTGTCCCCAAACAGAAACAAATTCTTCCAAGTTCGCAATTATTTGGACAAACGTGACCTCCGTTGTCCGCCGAGCAGCCACGGCACCCCTGAACATGGGCGCAGCATGTGTGGACCCCGTGCCTTTCGTTCTGTTTCTTCTGCTAAGCCGAGCGCTCAGTTTTGCCCGACCTATCATAAAATGATCCAAGGCAACACGTCTGCACAGTGCTGCCGTGTGTCTCGGACCAGAGGCAAACGGGCCGTCTTTGAGAACCTCTGGTAAACCTCTGAGCCACCGCCGCAGCACAGAGAACAGAGGGCTCAACCTGGGACATCTGAGCCATAAGTGCTGTAGAGTTTCCTCATCGGTACAGAAAGAGCAGTGACTCCCTGCTCTAGGACCTACATGTGCCACATGTCTGTTCGTAGCCACAGCCCCATCCATGTACCACCCTCCACTGTAGAGCCGCAGTGTGTTTCTCTATGGGGGGTTTGCACAGGGACCTCCAGCTGGCTTTGGGAGATAAACCTGGTGTTAACACACTCAACCACCTCGACTCCCGCACGCCGGCTAGTAATGTTCTTTACAGGGACTGCACACAAGGCCTTCTTTGATGGACTTGAGAAGTCCAGTAGTTCTGGTGTTTTGAAAAACAGAACGGCCCCCTTCACTCCCTCCGGCTCCTCCAGTGCTGCACAGGTGGACAAAGGTGGAAAAACAGGCCGCATAACTGGCTGATCCTCTCCACACTCTGCTCCTAGCCTCTCTGAAGAAGCCAGGAAGTGCACTAATCACTTCCTCCAACAACCCCCCCATTAAAAAAAGAGATTTAAAACCAGTCTCTTGGCTCAAAATGTCAGCCGTCTTCCACTGTCCTCCCGATCTGAGACATGCTAACTTAGTACGTCCAGTTCATGTGAGGGATCCCCGTACACTTATGGAGCTCAGTATCCTGCCGTGTATCAGCGGGTTATAGAACAGTGGTTCCTCCCCTACACTGCCATATGTCTGGGAGTAGTCTTTGTTGGTGCTTAAGACGGCTCCCCAAGCTCGGAGGATAGACTGATAGAAAGGTGTTGTAGTGAACTCCATGCCAGCTAGGTCCAGAAGGAGCAAGTGCTTGTCATAGTTCAGGGTCATACTCCTATGAAGCAACACAGCTTTGGTTTCACTCCAAAGCCGTTGGTTATGGTATAAAAGTCGCTGCACAGTTTGAAGGTGAAAAGTTGTGATACAGCTGCGGAGGTCAATTAGGCCCTGGCCTCCTTCGAACACAGGTAGGAACAATACAGCAGATTTGGTCCAGTGAAAGCCTCCCCAGAAGAAGTTCACCAGCCTCTTCTGTACTTCTCTTATGAGCAATGTCTGGAGGTTCTACAAATGTAAACCGGTGCCAGAACATCGGGGCAATGAAGTTGTGAACAACCAAGACTCTCCCCCCTATAGGACAACTGAGGCTGGATCCAAATCCATCTAAACCATCGGGCACTCATCTTTTCAATTAAACCCTCCCAGTTTTTGCTCAGAAAGCGGTCACTGCCCAGAAAGACGCCTAAGCATTTCATCCCTTCTGTGTTCCACTGCAGCCCAGCCGGTAATGTCGGCTTCTCTTCATTGGTCCACTCCCCAAAAAGAAACCCTCAGATTTTGACCAATCGACTTTTCCAGGAGAAGCTTGTTCATATTAGGCCAATTTCTGCTTAAGAATTTTGAGATAATTTTGACTTGTTATGAAAACCGTGACATCATCAGTACATGCTAACTGTATTAGTGATGTTCCCTGAAAAGGTTAGCCCTGAGAGACCCTGCCCGAGCTGAATTAAAAGAGGCTCGATGGACAGGGAGTAAAGCACTCCAGATAAGGGACAACCCTTTCTCTGAACAGAGACAGGTCAGCTGAGTCCACCTCCTATCTTTAACAGAATACTGGCTCCAGAATATAACAACTTGATCCATGAAATATATTTATCCCCAAAACCAAAACCTTCAAGTGTTTTGAACAAACAGCAGTGATCAACCCCATCAAAAGCCTTCTCTTGATCTATGGAAAGCAGGCCAATGTCCAAATCCTGGAGCTTAGCTATATCAATAATGTCCGTATCAAAAAAAAGATTATCCTTAATTGTACGGTCAGGAACACAGTACGTCTGGCTATAATGTACAACAGTATCCATACATCGTTCAAGCCTATTCGAAAGACATTTTGCAATTATCTTACAGTCTGTAACAATGAAACTGGTCTCCAGTTTTACCCGTAGGCCAAGATCTCCCTTTTTGGGTAACGGTGTTAGAACAGCCCTTTCACAACTCAAAGGTAAAGTGCCAGAATCCAAACAGTCTTTAAATACATCATGTACGTCTTGTCCAATTAGATTCCAGAACGCCTTGTAAAACTCCCGAAAGGAAGTCTCTCAACTCCGGAGGCTTTGCCACAGCTGAGCTGCTGACCCGCTGCAGACATCTCATCAAAGGAGACGGGGGACTCCAGTGAGGCTACCTGTGTTTCACCCAGCCGAGGCAGTCCCTCCAGTATCTCCTCCACACAGTCAGAGTCACAGGTCTCCGCACTGAACAGGCCGCAGCAGGAGTCTACGGCCAACTTCCTCATCTCTGAGGGATCAGTTGTCATTGCCCCATTTGCAAGCTTGAGATGCGTCATCACATGATGCTTTCTAATGTTTCTTTCAAGCTTAAAGAACATGGCACGGTAAGACAAACTGGAGTTGGTCCCCGGGCGCTGCACGGCGGCTGCCCACTGCTCCTAGCTACACAGCTAGGATGGGTTAAACGCAGAGAGGAATTTCCCCACGGGGATCAATATAGTATCCCAAAACACCAAATACCGGAAAAAATAAGTTGGAGCATCTATATCTCTGATGGTAGAGATTCGGGTTCTGATTAAAGCACCCTTTACTTTCCCATGTAGGAACCTACTAAAAGCCTTCCTCGTACTCTCCCGGGCCCTGCTATCCCCATCATTTCCAATTATCTCTTCATCTTCTAATATCTTCATTTCTCTCTCTAACTCTTTAAAACGGGTTTTCTCGATACCGACAGCGTGCTTTTTTTGTATCGCTGACATAAAATCTTAATTTGTGTTTTTCCTACCTGCCACCATCAGGCTAAGCTCTCAAAATCGTTCTCCCTCGGCCTCCAATGACTCCCAGAAGTCAGAGAAGGACTGACAGAGACGTTTTTATCATGCGTTAGCCGCACACCTAAGTGCCAGCAGGGAGTGTCGAAACTGAACTTGTCAGGAAAAATCTGCCACTACTAAACGGTGATCTGAAAATCCCACAGGTGATGCTGTGGACTTAATCAACCCGTTGTTATATGTTTGATTTAGGTAAATCCTACCCAACCTGGCTACCCCCCCTCACACTCCCCTCGGCAGCTTTTACCCATGTGTACCGCCTAACTGCTGGATTAAGTTTCCTCCAAACATCCGCGAGGTCATTTCCTGCGACCACACTGGACAGAGATGAAGCTGACAGCGGGTGAGGCCCCTCTGAGTTTGTCAACTCTAGGACGTGTAGTGCAATTCCGTTCTCCTCCCACTACTATTACGGAGCTACTATCAAACTGTTCAGGCTTGCTAAACAGTCTCGAACGATCAGAGACAGTATTATAAGCATACAAGTTTATGAAAACAAAATGTATTTCTTGGACTGTTGCCTGAACTACTTGGATTCGGCCCTGCTCCACTTCACATGTCGAAGCAGTTGTTAAAAAGGAGGCGCTGCAAGAGGAGAACAGCTACCCCTGCACTAAAGTTGGCACCATGGCTAAAAAAAACCCCCAAAAAAACTGGCCCGTCCAACTCACTCCCCACTTCACCTCATTGTCTACTGAGCCATGTCTCCTGCAGGAAGAGCACATCTGTTTTGTTTTGTTTTTTTTGCTCTACTCAGCTCAGCTAGCATACCCCGCTTATCTCCTGTCCTCCGTCTATATTTAATCTCCCTACCCGCAAACTTTCCATTAAAAAAAAAAAGGAAAAAAAGAAGACGGTGAATCCTCTCCAAGAGAAAAACACATTTTGTGTATCACCCAGGGGCGATTCTAGGATCAGAGCTTTAGGGGTGCTGAGCACCCAGAGTGCTGGCCGGCCAGGCAAGATACATTTGGGGGGGTGGTGGATCCAGTGGTGGATCTAGAGATTTTTTCCTGGGGTGGCAAGACTGTGTCCCAGAGGTGGCAGCTGCCACCCCTTGCCACCCTGTAGATCCGCGCCTGTGAGGGGGAGGGGGATTCTAAATCGGCGACTTCTGTTTGAGATGAGTTTGGTGCGGGTCTCATTGACCTTCACCATGCATGTACATAAAATATACTTTAAAAACATATTATCTGATTTATAAATGGGGTGGCAACAGGGGTGGCAAGACTGCGTCCCAGAGGTGGCAGCTGCCACCCCTGTTGCCACCCTGTATATCCGCCCCTGGGTGGATCAAACCATTTTCGAAGCATGGGGGGGTGCTGTATTTTTGTTGTTAAAATATTACGTTTAAACCATATTCTGGATATGGTTTTGACATTTCTTCAGCTTATTAAACATAGACATACAGCAAAATATAAAAAAAATCTCTTCAATTTTAGGGGTGCTGGGGTTCAATTTAGGGGTGCTGCAGCACCCCCAAAAATGGGCTAGAAACGCCTGTGGTATCACCCATGTTTTAATTTTGCACATTTAAAGGAACTTTTCCTCACTGGACTGGACTGGACTTGAGTTTCGTCAGAATATCCTTGAGGCAAACCCTCTTCTGTTTACTGAGCTCTTCACATCCAGCTGTCTGTCCTAATCTCTATAACCGAGCTAACAAACCTGTGGCCTGCCCACATCGGAGGAGACAGCTGCTACTTCCAGACTGTCTGCCATAAATTTCAACCCACTAATCTCCTTTAATGAATATGACCGCCGATCACCTTGTGACACACTAGCAGTAAACTGAGATAGGCCGTCTTCCTCTTAACATTTCCTCATCTTCATTTCTGGCGTTTTCACAATGGGACTCACCTGTTGGAGAGACCCGACTCAGCCTGAGCTGGGTGCCGGTCTCTCACTGGTTCTGTCTGTCCTCCGTCTCTGCAGTGGCAACAGGGGTGGCAGCTGCCACCTCTGGGACACAGTCTTGCCACCCCATTTATAAATCAGATAATATGTTTTAAAGTATATTTTATGTACATGCATGGTGAAGGTCAATGAGACCCGCATCAAACTCGTCTCAAACAGAAGTCGCCGATTTAGAATCCCCCCTCCCCCTCACAGGCGCGGATCTACAGGGTGGCAAGGGGTGGCAGCTGCCACCTCTGGGACACAGTCTTGCCACCCCTGTTGCCACCCCAGGAAAAAAACTCTAGATGCACCACTGCTCTCAACCAACCCCAGACAGCAAAATTGCTGTGGCCGACCCACACATACCGCGTGGAATGATGGCACTTGGGTGGTCCGCTCCTGTTTGCCAGATCTGGGCCAGAACCAAGCCATAGCAATGCCGCATGTGCCGCATATTTAACCAAAGGTGGCCCATATTGGTTTTGTGATATTTGGGCCATATTCACCATCTACCACACGGGCCACTTCAGGGTCACATCCAGATCACATGTTGCCCAGAGCACCGGATCTTTGCCACAGAAGGCCCACGTTTGATTTGGCATATTTGGGCCATATTTGCTATTACACATGTGGGCCACTTCAGGGTCACATCCATTTTATCGGAGCCAGAAGAAGACCATCAGTGCCGCATAATTGCCGGAAGTGGCCCACATCCGGATGCTGTCTGGGGTGGACCAAACGCGCCTCTCGGAGAAAAGCCACCGCAGCTTTACTCATCCGAGAGCCGTACGTGATGTTCTCATAGCCGACCTGTTCCCCTGCAGCCAGGAGAACCTGTTCCGCGGTGTACCGCCAGTCAACCACGACTCTAACCCCGTGTCTGATAGACTCTAACCACGTGTCTGACGACTCTAACCCCGTGTCTGACGACTCTAACCCCGTGACTGATACTCTAACCCCGTGTCTGACTACTCTAACCCCGTGTCTGATAGACTCTAACCACGTGTCTGACGACTCTAACCACGTGTCTGACGACTCTAACCCCGTGTCTGACGACTCTAACCACGTGCCTAATAGACTCTAACCCCGTGTCTGACGACTCTAACCCCGTGCCTGATAGACTCTAACCCCGTGCCTGATAGACTCTAACCACGTGTCTGACGACTCTAACCCTATGTCTGACGACTCTAACCCCGTGTCTGACGACTCTAACCACGTGCCTGATAGACTCTAACCCCGTGTCTGACGACTCTAACCCCGTGCCTGATAGACTCTAACCCCGTGCCTGATAGACTCTAACCACGTGTCTGACGACTCTAACCCCATGTCTGATAGACTCTAACCACGTGTCTGACGACTCTAACCCCGTGCCTGATAGACTCTAACCCCGTGCCTGATAGACTCTAACCACGTGTCTGACGACTCTAACCCCATGTCTGATAGACTCTAACCACGTGTCGGACGACTCTAACCCCGTGTCTGATAGACAATAACCCCGTGTCTGACGACTCTAGCCCCTTGTTTGATAGACTCTAACCCCGTGTCTGACGACTCTAACCCCGTGCCTGATAGACTCTAATCACGTGCCTGATAAGACTCTAACCCCGTGACTGATAGACTCTAACTCCGTGTCTGACGACTCTAACCACGTGTCTGATAGACTCTAACCCCGTGTCTGACGACTCTAACCCCGTGTCTGATAGACTCTAACCCCGTGTCTGATAGACTCTAACCACGTGTCTGATAGACTCTAACCACGTGCCTGATAGACTCTAACCCCGTGTCTGATAGACTCTAACCACGTGTCTGACGACTCTAACCCCGTGTCTGACGACTCTAACCCCGTGCCTGATAGACTCTAACCCCGTGTCTGACGACTCTAACCCCGTGCCTGATAGACTCTAACCCCGTGACTGATAGACTCTAACCACGTGTCTGACGACTCTAACCCCGTGCCTGATAGACTCTAACCCCGTGTCTGATAGACTCTAACCACGTGTCTGACGACTCTAACCCCGTGTCTGACGACTCTAACCCCGTGCCTGATAGACTCTAACCCCGTGTCTGACGACTCTAACCCCGTGCCTGATAGACTCTAACCCCGTGACTGATAGACTCTAACCCCGTGCCTGACAGACAGGGGAGGCGAGCCCTCACCAGGAAGGGACGCCATATTGCACGCCACCAAACTCCGACCAGCTAATCCAGTCACTTCCCAACAACTAGCGAGGAAGTCAAAGTACACTCCTCTTACCGAAGAAAAGTGAAAGTGTAACGATCACGGATGACGAGGCTCGCTAGCCCTCGGCTACCGGGCCGGACCCTTTAGTCGACTGGTCAGTCGCCCGTGGTGCAGGAGACCCGAATTCGCTGCAAAAGCAGTGGAAAAACAGCGAATGATGCCCCAAACCCCCCCACCCACTTAAGCTCGCGCAACGCCCTCACTCACGCTGACACGCCCAACCTCCCAGCATGCAGTGTAGAGTCAGAGAGAGAGAGAGAGAGAGAGAGACTTTGACCTTTAACCAAGTCTTTACTAGTTCCGTTTTTCATTGACACTGAGATAACAGTGATAACACTCATATACATAGTGAAACACAACAGCCCCCATACACAGTAAAAACAAAACGGACCTTCCCTTTTTCAGAAATTAAGAAGCAAGACAGACAGAGAGAGAGGGGGAGAGAGGGAGGGGGAGGGGGGGGGTGTTTCAATCTGGAAATATAATATTTCCAGGCATGACAGCCTGTAGTCAGATGTGACAAAGCTGCAGCAGATCTGCAGATAACCGCGTGGGTGCATAAGAGAAACAAAGACTTGCGAGGGGGGAAAAAGTGAATTGATGCTTGATTTTCTTTCAACTTCTGGTTTTTTTTGTGTTACTACTCTCCCGCGGGTTCGCTTTTTACTATTTATATTTCCACGCCGTCTAATCTCACATCTTCAGCTTTGGTAAATGAGGTGATATTTTCTCTCCGTCGCGCGCGCCCACGCGGCGCGCCTCTCCTCCCCTGCCTCCGTCGTGGATCATCGTTACCGACGCAAACCTGCTACAAACTAACGCGAGCTAATTAAGCCTGGGTGGCCTGGCGACAACCTAACGGGTTGAGACAAATAATGATGAAGGGTTTTTAATCGCTCTTTAAAAGCGGTCCTCCCCGGCGTCCCGGCAGCGTAGCGGTCTATTCCGCTGCCTGCCAACACGGGGATCGCCGGTTCGAATCCCCGTGTTGCCCCGGGCTTAGTCGGGCGCCCCTACAGACACAGTGGGAAGCCGGATGTGAGTGTGTGTCCTGGTCGCTGCACTAGCGCCTCCTCTGGTCGGTCAGGGCGCCCGTCCGAGGGGGGTAGCACGCGCTACGTCCCGCTGGTGAAACTCCTCGCTGTCAGGTGAAAAGAAGCGACTGGTGACTCCGCGTGTATGGGAGGAGGCACGTGGTAGTCTGCAACTAGCGCCTCCTCTGGTCGGTCGGGGCGCCCGTCCGGGGGGGGGGTAGCACGCGCTACGTCCCCCTGGTGAAACTCCTCGCTGTCAGGTGAAAAGAAGCGGCTGGTGACTCCGCGTGTATGGGAGGAGGCACGTGGTAGTCTGCAACTAGCGCCTGGGGCGCCTGGGGCGCCTGGGGCGCCTGTTCGGGGGGGGGGGGTAGCTCGCGCTACGTCCCCCTGGTGAAACTCCTCGCTGTCAGGTGAAAAGAAGCGGCTGGTGACTCCGCGTGTATGGGAGGAGGCACGTGGTAGTCCGCAGCCCTCGAGGGGGAACAAACGGGTCCTTCTTTAATTACAACAGCAGTAAAGCCAACAGGCTGGTGTAATTAAGGCCTCTATCATCGGCCTCTGTCTTTACAGCCAGGCCTGGTCATGTGCTTTTCAGGAAAAGCACTAGAAAGAAATGACGTGATTTAGAGAGGTATACACGGGGGGGGAGGAGGAGGGGGGGCAGAGGAGGAACAAAAAGTAATAAAAAATTTGCATCTTCATGCAGACAAGGCGTGGTTTTAACCGGGGCAACTTTCAGTACGTCAACATTTCAGTTTTGCTCACCGTGATGACTCCCCCTGAAAGCTCCAGAGAACTGGAGGGAAGGGGGGAGGGGGGGACTTTCTCTTCTTTCTTTCTTTCTTTTTTTGATTCATTATTTGAAAATGTTCAAGACAACTCATATTTCAGAATATTACAGTTCTGCTTGAAAACGAAAAACAGCAGAAAGTTGAAATGCGTAAAAAGAAGAAGAAGAAGAAGAAGAAGAAGAAGAGAAAGTAACGAACTGCAGGCTTATCTGCCCTCAAACAGATGTAAAACATCTGTTTCGTCCGAACATCTGTTGCCGATGTTTTGTTTTTTTTTTCTATATATAAATATACGCTCGAGCGCCTCACGGGTCCTTTTATGGGCCCGTCTTACGCCAGCTGTTTCAAAACGAGCCAATCGGAGAATCGCCCGGCTGTGACGTCATCGGTTGCTCGGGGAAGGGCACGGTTTGACTTTCGTTTTCCCAGAAAGCGGCGTGTGTTCCTCTTGCAGCTTCATCAAGCTTGCAAAACAGCAAAAGCCTGCGGGCGACCGAGCCGCACGCCGCTCCCGCTGCCATGACACCCGACCGCCGTGAATGTGAAACGAAAAGTGGAGCGAGGAGGATCCTGAAGAGGAGGGAATTCCTGTCATGGAGGGACTGAAGGGAATTCCTGTCATGGAGGGCTCGGCAGTGGGTGGGCTTGGCTTGGCAGCTGCTGGAAAACTGGACAGCTGGACAGCCTCGTATTCCTGCTCTACGGTGCATCGCGTGTACAAGTTAATATGATATAAATACGCTTGGTCTGTTCAAACTGTAGGACTCAGTCAACCACTGCCTCGTCCGGACCATGCAAAGACCATACCGACTAGGTCGCCAACGCTTGTCGTATAATCCGCAGTCTTAGACTTGGACTGCTTTATATGTCACCGCCTGATGTGCACGTCTCGTACAGCGAACCTGCTGTGGCCCCGGACCCGTCCCACGTACCGCGTGGAATGATGGCACCGTGGCGGGCCGCTCCTGTTGGCCAGATCTGGGCCAGAACCAACCCATAGCAATTCCGCGTGTGCCACATATTCGCCAAAGGTGGCCCATATTTGTGTTGTGATATCTGGGCCGTATTCACCATTTACCACACGGGGCCACTTCAGGGTCACATCCAGATCACATGTTGCCCAGAGCGCCGCGTCTTTGCCCAAAAAGGCCCACATGTGAGTTGGCATATTTGGGCCATATTTGTTATTACACATGTGGGCCACTTCAGGCTCACATCCATTTTGTCAGGGCCAGAAGAAGGCCGCCAGTGCTGCATCACTGCCTAAAGTGGCCCACATCCGGATGCTGTCGGGGAGAAGGGAACGGAATGACATTTCAGACAGACCACATATTAAAGACAAAAAGTGCATCAAAACCAAAAATTACTTCACGGACCTAAACATCACAAGTGAGGAGGTCCAAAACTCATTTTGCGGAGGGTCTAAACGTTCAGGCCGTTGAGGAACCTCACAGTCTGAGGAAGGAAACTATTGGATAGTTTGGTGGAGACAGCACTGATGCTGTGGTACCTCCTGCCAGAGGGTACCAGGGTCACGTGGATGGGGGAGGGGTGGGTGGGGTCCTTCACGATGCCGAGAGCCTTCCGGGTGCATCGTGCATCGTAGATGTTCCGGATCAGTTCCTCTGATCTTTCCAGCTGTCCTCACTAGCCGCTGCAGGGCTCTG
>NC_079220.1:6288745-6451245 GCF_029633865.1 Lampris incognitus
AGACCCCTACAAAATTATTGTTTCTGCTTTTTTTTTTTAATTAAAAGAACAATCAAGTACACAAACAACGCGGACATGTGCTCAACAAAATGGTATACAAAGAAACAATAATAAGAATTTAAATAAATAAGTAAAAAATAATAGACAAGAGTAATGGATTAAAAACAAATAGAATTGGGATAAACAAACTCGGTTAATATAAAATTATAAGAGAGAAAAAAACACAATACACGTGTTATTCTTCTTTAAAGAGGTCACCCTACAGTTTGACAGTTTTTTTTAGTGTTTATAAGTTTGAGAGTCTTGACATATTCTTTAAATTCATGTAAAAATCCAGTAAAATTAGGGGGAACTTTTGTTATTTTGCATTTCTGTGAAATTTACCGGAACGGATCAATAAGTTTACAATGAATTCAATGTCATATTTCCCATGTTCGTAAAGTGACATTTCTACATTCAAGTCTAATACTGTGATTAGTTTTACATGATATATAATCTTTCATTCGGGTCCAGAAGTAACCGAGTGTACACGCCGGTACAATAAATACGCTGGTACAATAACTGTGTTAAAGACTCTGGCTCATCGTTGCAAAAATAACATTCGTTGTCAATATCTAAAAATTTGGAGAAATATAGATTTGTTGGATAAATATTGTGTAAAATTTTGATGTGTACTTCTTTAATTTTGTTTGGTAGTACTGAATTTATATGGTAACAGCCCTCTGCCAATCAGTACCTATAAAAATGACCCAAAAAGATTTTCCTCCTTCCATAGAATGTGTTGCGTATGTGCTTATTGCTGAATGCAGCATGCATAATGCCAGGGCCGTTTCTCATCACAGAGGTTTTATCCTCAGGGCTTCTGGAAACTGAAGAGGACTTCTCGTGAGACGGCACAGACCATGACGGGATAACTTTCATTACATAATTAAACTCTGCTTGTTCCAGGAATGGATTTAAATAGAAGGAATCGTTCATAACCAAACAATAGATCGTTGGCCTCAACGAGCTCACTAACATAAATAACACCTTTATCAACCCCGTTTTGGCTGGAAGATAAGATTTTTGCCCCCAACTACGTCTCCATTATTGCATATGATGGTTTGGTGTGGGGGAAAGTTATGCATGTAACGTAAGTTTCCAAGCTAGGAGGGCCTGCTGATAAAATTTGGATAATTTTATAGGCAGTTTAGTCACGTTAAAATTACAAGTAAGGTCGTGTCCGGGTGGCGTGGCGGTCTATTCCGCTGCCCACCAACCCGGGGATCACCAGTTCGAATCCCCGTGTTACCTCCAGCTTGGTCGGGCGTCTCTACAGACACAATTGGCCTTGTCTGCGGGTAGGAGGCCGGATGTGGGTGTGTGTCCTGGTCACTGCACTAGCGCCTCCTCTGATCGGTCGGGGTGCCTGCCAGGGGATAGCATGATCCTCCCACGCGCTACGTCCCCCTGGTGAAACTCCTCACTGTCAGGTGAAAAGAAGCAGCTGGCGACTCCACGTGTATGGGAGGAGGCATGTGGTAGTCTGCAGCCCTCCCCGGATCGGCAGAGGGGGAGGAGAGGAGCAGCGACCGGAAGAGTGGGGTAATTGGCCAAGTACAATTGGGGGAAAAAAAGGAGGGAAAATCCAGAAAAGAAAAAAAAATTACAAGTGAGTAGAAAAGAAAGACCACCCAATTTTCTGCAAATATTGTTTGGAATAAAATACCAAATAAGAATTTGGGGCTTTAAGACATTGCTTAATCAATTTTACTGTAAATGTATTATCTAAATCAGTCAAATCCAATAATACAAATCCACCTTGTTTTGGGGATTCTGAAAGTATTTATTTATTTATTTTAGGTGGTGGTGTCTATTTTTCCAAACAAAATTAGTGAAGGGGGGGGGGCGCTACTGAGCACCAAATGGAGTAGAGATGTTTTTCCAGGGCTCCTCTCCGTACTTGAAATAATTCGGTCACCGAGGAAAGGACGTGCAGCAGGTTCGGGCGATCAAGGATGGAGGTGGAAGGAGTACTTTGAGGGGCTGATGAAGGAAGAAAATGAGAGAGAGAGAGAGAGAGAGAGAGAGAGAGAGAGAGAGAGAGAGAGAGAGAGAGAGAGAGAGAGAGAGAGAGAGAGAGAGAGAGAGGCTGGATGATGTGGGGATAGCGAATCAGGAAGTGTGGTGGGTTAGCAAGGAGGACAGTCCTGATGACACACCTGTGGAGGCATGGAGGTGTTTAGGAGAGATGGCAGTGGGGTTTTTAACCAGTTGTTTAACGTAATCGTGGAAAGTGAGAGGCTAGCTGAGGAGTGGAGAAGAAGCATACTGGTACCGATTTTCAAGAATAAGGGAGATGTGCAGAACTGTAAACACTACAGAGGTATAAAGTTGATCAGCCACAGCATGAAGATATGGGAAAGAGTAATAGAAGCTAGGTTAAGAGGAGAGGTGGTGATCAGCAGCAGCAGTATGGGTTCATGCCAGGAAAGAGCACCACAGATGTGATGTTTGCTTTGAGACTGTTGATGGAGAAGTATAGAGGAGGCCAGAATGAGTCACACTGTGTCTTTGTGGATTTAGAGAAAGCTTATGACAGGGTGCCAAGAGAGGAGGTGTGGTATTGTATGAGGAAGTCGGGAGTTACATAGAAATATGTAGGGGTGGTGCAGGATATGTATGAGGGCAGTGTGACAGTGGTGAGGTGGGTGGTTGGAAAGACAGATGGGTTCAAGGTGGAGGTGGGATTACATCATCATCTGAGCCCTTCCTTGTTTGCAGTGGTGATGGACAGGTTGACGGACAAGATCAGGCAGGAGTCTCCATGGACGATGATGTTTGCGGATGACATTGTGATCCGTAGCGAGAATAGGGAGCTGGTGGAGGAGAGCCTGGAGAGGTGGAGGTATGCACTGGAGAGAAGAGGAATGAAAGTCAGTAGGAGCAAGACGGAATACATGTGTGTGAATGAGAGGGAGGACAGTGGAATGGTGAGGATGCAAGGAGTGGAGGTGACGAAGGTGGATGAGTTTGAATACTTGGGGTCAACTGTCCAAAGTAACGGGGAGTGCAGAAGAAAGGTGAAGAAGAGAGTGCAGGCAGGGTGGAGTGGGTGGAGGAGAGTGTCAGGAGTGATTTGTGACAGAAGGGTACCAGCAAGAGTTAAAGGGAAGGTTTACAAGATGGTTGTGAGACCAGCTATGTTATATGGTTTGGAGACAGTGGCACTGATGAAAAGACAGGAGGCGGAGCTGGAGGTGGCAGAGATGAAGATGATAAGATTTTCACTGGGAGTGATGAAGAAGGACAGGATTAGGAACGAGTATATTAGAGGGACAGCTCAGGTTGGACGGTTTGGAGACAAAGCAAGAGAGGCAAGATGGAGATGTTGTGGACATGTGTGGAGGAGAGATGCTGGGTATACTGGGAGAAGGATGCTGAATATGGAGCTGCCAGGGAAGAGGAGAAGAGGAAGGCCAAAGAGGAGGTTTATGGATGCGGTGAGGGAGGACATGCAGGTGGCTGGTGTGACAGAGGAAGGTGCAGAGGACAGGAAGAGATGGAAACGGATGATCCGCTGTGGCGCCCCCTAACGGGAGCAGCCGAAAGTAGTAGTAGTAGTGGTAGTGGTAGTGGTGGTGGTGGTAGTAGTAGTAATAGTAGTAGTGGTGGTGGTGGCAGTGGCAGTGGTAGTAGTGGTGGTGGTGGTGGCGGTGGTGGTGGTGGTAGTGGTGGTAGTAGTAGTAGTGGTGGTGGTGGTAGTGGTAGTGGTAGTGGTGGTGGTGGTGGTGGTGGTGGTAATAGTAGTAGCAGTTCACAAGAATGAGTTTGTTGTTAAAAAAAAGAAGAAAAAGGAAAGAAACAGATTGCATCAGTTTTCCTGACAAAGACGACTGCTGCTTTCCTCTTAATCCGGTGCCGACTTCCCCTGAGTTCAAGAGAAACAATCTTCAGCCAGTTCAACGTGAAATCAGTCATCTAAGAAACAAAACAAAACAAAAACAGCAGCGTATCTGGAGAACTAAAACAAAACGACGCCTTGGAATACAGAACTGGCAAGTGCAGGCCTTCGTAGACCGACGTCTTCAGATTGACCCGTCTTAGAGGGCGTTTTCTGCAAGGTTCTGTGATAGAGGAGGATTATGGGTAGTGTGGATGGAAGGCCAAAAAGAAGGCATGGTGGTCCTTTCCCTTGACTACCAACACGGGGCTCGCCGGTTCGAATCCCCGTGTTACCTCTGGCTTGGTCCGGCGTCCCTACAGAGGGTGGGAAGCTGGATCCGGGTATGTGTCCTGGTCGCTGCACTAGCGCCCCCTCTGGTCGGTCGGGGCACATGTTCGGGAGGGGGGGGGGGCTGGGGGAAATAGCGTGATCGTTCCACGCACTACGCCCCCCCTGCCCCCCCCCCCCAGATAGCATCCGGATGTGGGCCACTTCAGGCAATGATGCGGCACTGCTGGCCTTCTTCTGGCCCTGACAACATGGATGTGAGCCTGAAGTGGCCCACATGTATAACAGCAAATATGGCCCAGATATGACAAATCACATGTGGGCCTTTTGTGGCAAAGATGCGGTGCTCTGGGCAACATGTAATCTGGATGTGACCCTGAAGTGGCCCGTGTGGTAAATGATGAATATGGCCCAAATATCACGAAACAAATATGGACCACCTTTGGCAAATATGTGGCACATGCGGCATTGCTATGGCTCGGTTCTGGCCCAGATCTGGCCAACAGGAGTGGACCGCCCAAGTGCCGTCATTCCACAAGGGTATGTGGGCCGGATGAAAGTGTCGGGCATGGGACGGGTCGGGGCCACAGCAGTTTCAGCAGTCTGGGCCTGGAGAAACTCCTCACTGTCAGGTGAAAAGAAGCGGCTGGTGACTCCTCATGTATTGGAGGAGGCATGTGGTAGTCTGCAGCCCCCCCCCCCGGATCAGCAGAGGGGGTGGAGCAGTGACCGGGGCGGCTCGGAGGAGTGGGGTAATTGGCCGGATACAACTGGGGAGGAAAGGGGGGGGGTATCCATGTTAATGTGGATATGGCCCCGGGGTGGTTAGACCCCGGGTCCATGAACCTCCTCCTGCCCTGGCGATAAGTCTGAAACCGGATCTGTCTGTGGAGAACGTTGGGCAAATATAGCTCCAATCAAACCAAGCCAAAGAGATGTGTCACTGCTTTGTTGAGACTTGACGCTCCCCGCCAACACAATTATCCCTTTATGCCCCAACTAACGACCACTTTCTGTGGACGCACGACTGGCCAAAACCAGTCTCGCTGAGTCAAACGTGGTTTGTTGCCTTATAAAGCGACATTAACGAACACGTGTCTTTCGCTTTAAAACCTCCATCGAAAACTACCAAGGCTTTGTTCCTTTAGTCTGACGGCTGGTCAGAGGACTGTTATCTTGCTGCAGCTAACACACTACCGCTTCAACAAGCGAGAAGGCCTCATTTGCTTATCAAGCTAATTTATTGTCAGCTGTAAAACACTTTAAGAGAAAATGACCTGTCACTTCTTGCTCCGTCTTTACAGTTCACTCTCACAATTACAGGAATTGCTCTTTCACATTGACTTTCAGGCCCCGGTTTATGTCTTTATATGGATTCCAGCAACAGTGTGCACATGCAGGTCACAGGATTTCTTCTTCCTTTTTTTTATAATAGCCGGCAGGCTCGGCGTACAACACAGGGAACTGGTGTGCCACTGTGTCCTGGACGGAGTTACTCTGCAAGTGGGGTTCAGGTTCTCCACCTGCGAAGTAATATTTACTGATGATCAAGAACCACTTACGATAGCTCCGTCCTATGGACGATCTGTGGGATGTCGAGCACAGGATTCATTACACACTTACAGCCCCGCCGGTCCCCCTCTTACAGCCCCGCCGGTCCCACTCTTACAGTCCCGCCGGTCCCACTCTTACAGCCCCGCCGGTCCCCCTCTTACAGCCCCGCCGGTCCCACTCTTACAGCCCCGCCGGTCCCCCTCTTACAGCCCCGCTAGTCTCCCTCTTACAGCCCCGCCGGTCCCACTCTTACAGCCCCGCCGGTCCCACTCTTACAGCCCCGCCGGTCCCACTCTTACAGCCCCGCCGGTCCCCCTCTTACAGCCCCGCTAGTCTCCCTCTTACAGCCCCGCCGGTCCCACTCTTACAGCCCCGCCGGTCCCACTCTTACAGCCCCGCCGGTCCCACTCTTACAGCCCCGCCGGTCCCCCTCTTACAGCCCCGCTAGTCTCCCTCTTACAGCCCCGCCGGTCCCCCTCTTACAGCCCCGCTAGTCTCCCTCTTACAGCCCCGCCGGTCCCACTCTTACAGCCCCGCCGGTCCCACTCTTACAGCCCCGCCGGTCCCCCTCTTACAGCCCCGCTAGTCCCACTCTTACAGCCCCGCCGGTCCCCCTCTTACAGCCCCGCCAGTCCCCTTCTTACAGCCCCGCTAGTCTCCCTCTTACAGCCCCGCCGGTCCCACTCTTACAGCCCCGCCGGTCCCACTCTTACAGCCCCGCCGGTCCCACTCTTACAGCCCCGCTAGTCCCACTCTTACAGCCCCGCCGGTCCCACTCTTACAGCCCCGCCAGTCCCCCTCTTACAGCCCCGCTAGTCCCACTCTTACAGCCCCGCCGGTCCCACTCTTACAGCCCCGCCAGTCCCCTTCTTACAGCCCCGCTAGTCCCCCTCTTACAGCCCCGCCGGTCCCCCTCTTACAGCCCCGCCAGTCCCACTCTTACAGCCCCGCCGGTCCCCCTCTTTCAGAACCACCGGCCCCCCTTCTCTCAGCCCCACTGGTCCCCCTCTCACAGCCCTGCCGGTCCCACTCTTTCAGCCCCACCGGTCCCCCTCTTACAGCCCTGCCGGTCCCCCTCTTTCAACCCCACCGGTCCCCCTCTTACAGCCCTGCCGGTCCCCTTCTCTCAGCTCCACCGGTCCCCCTCTTACAGCCCTGCCGGTCCCCCTCTTTCAGAACCACCAGTCCCCCTCTTACAGCCCTGTCGGTCCCCCTCTTTCAGAACCACCGGCCCCCCTCTTACAGCCCTGTCGGTCCCCCTCTTTCAGAACCACCGGCCCCCCTCTTTCAGCCCCGCCGGTCCCCCTCTTTGCATGTGTGATCAGCTAAACAAGCGATCGGCATCGCCTCTGCAGCAGGGGGACAACCGCCCTGCGTGAAACAAGGAAACTCAGGCACGAAAAAGGACAACTGACACGAGTTCAACAAGATAAGACAGAGAAAGGACGGGAGAAAGGGTGGAGAAAGGACGCAGGAGAAGCAGAATGTCATCTGGAGGGAGAGCGTGAGGTGGTGCTAGCGGTGTGTATGAGCATGTGACGTGTCCACCTGTGAGAGCCCGGGATGAATCCCGGGTAGATTCTGGGGTCTGAGAGCCAGGACTTCTCATAGTGCCTCTGAGCAGAAGACAGGCTCTGCCAGTTGTCCTCTTTCGTGTCTCCACCCACCGGCCCCGCAGTCGTGGAGACACCCCACCACCGAGAGACGAGCTGGAGCCCAAAGCACCACAACCCCGGGTGCAGGCACAGGGCGCAGCCACGGGTGAATGACCCGAGCACCGACCACCGGCCTGGAGCTGGGCCCTGCAAGACCGGCACCCCGGCGGGACCGTCCATCCAGCGGGCAGGGAGGGGTCCCCGTGGCCATCCACGCCCGACGTAGGGATGAGGCCCGCGGTCCTGCCGCCAGGTAGGTACCCCCCTCTGGCTGCACGCGCCAAGCCCACGTCCACAGAGCCGAACACACCCGGCCCAGGCCCCCCACAAGGACCTTTCTCAGCACTTCCTCTTAAAGTAAACCCCACCCGCCCTGACGGTGCCCGGTCATCAGAACCGCCAAAGACTCGAGAGACATACAGCCCCTCATCTCGATACACCGCTTTCTCTTTCGCCGCGACTCGCTTTCGACGGAGGAACACCTCGACTCGTACCGGCCTCCAACCAAACCAGCTCATTGTCCTCACTTTGATTCACCGCATTACAGATTAACCTGGGTCGGGGGGGGAGGGGGAGGGGGAGGGGGGGAAACCCGAGTCTGAATTTGGAGCTCGATTTGAGGAACTAAGCTCTCGCTTCCCGTTTTGGCAGGTGACTCTTGGCCTGCCAGGTATGTGACTCCGCGCAGCCCCGTTTACCTGGTACCGAAGCCCCACCCTGCTGGCTTCACCCTCAGGAAACGAGGCGGTGCCGCTCCGCCGGTGTCCGACACCGCACGGACTCAGAGGTCAGCGCCGTGTCCCGCACGCCGACACGGTCCACCCACGTTTGCGCAAAGTTGCACGGCCGACCCTCCCAGCGCCTGACACTGGGCCGGATCTGCCCACAGTCCGGCAGACCCGCATAGGAATCACATCCGCCCGCCCCCCCTCCCCCCCCCGCCTCTGGCCAGAGTGGGGCCTCCTGTTGGCCCGTTGTGCAAAAAGACACTGGGGTGGGCCCGTTCTGTGGATCCGCGCCACTCGCTGTGTTGCATCCGGCCCGGTTTTGGCCCAGTTTCATGTTGTGGCCTGGGGAGTTTAAGTGTCGACTAAACGCGACGTGGGAGCTGGCCGGTGCCCGCGAGCCGCCACGGAGGAGGCAACAGTCACAGCTGTGGAGAAAAGAGGAATAACTGGCTGCCAAGCTGAGCCGGGCCACAAGCTGGTCCACGCCTGTGGTTTATCCAACCGCGGAGGACCGAAACAAAAACGATACCAAAGACTTGGAGGAGGAGAAGGAGGAGGAGGAGGAGGAGGGGGAGGAGGAGGGGGGCAGGGATGGACTCTTTCTACCTTCAGTGTACTAGATGTGCAGACCATCTGATATCCATCCATGCATCCACGGCACGCAGAGCTCTAGAAAATAAAAACTGAGGGTGGGGGGCGGGGGGTGGGTGGGGGGAGAGGGGGCTCTATAAGAATAAAAGTCCTGGGAGGACAAAACCGAGACAAATAACGAGCTCTAGAGGAGCAACACAGCTCCGGAAGAACAACAAATTAGACGCCGTTGATGCCTTTCGAAACGTTTCACGAAGGGCACTCACAGACGAAGCCCGTGGAACTGCTGTAACATGAGCGCAGGGTTACACAGCCTGCACACACACGCACACACACACACACACACACACACGCATACACACACACACACACACACACACACACACGCATACACACGCACACACGCATACACACACACACACACGCATACACACACACACACACACGCATACACACACACACACACACACACACACACACACACACACGCATACACACACACACACGCATACACACACACACACACACACACGCGCATACACACACACACACGCATACACACACACACACACACACGCATACACACACACACACGCATACACACACACACACGCATACACACACACACACACACACACACACACACGCATACACACACACACACGCATACACACACACACACACACACACGCATACACACACACACGCATACACACACACACACACACACGCATACACACACACACACACGCATACACACACACACACACACACGCATACACACACACACACACACACACACACACACACACACACACACACACACACACGCCCCCCCCTCACACACTTTTTGTAAACCATACTGCTGACCCCATGCTGCTCTCCCTGTTTCACGGAAATGAAACTCGTGCAACTCCACAGCGCAACGACAACATGCGCGAAAACACCGCAGGTGCGGTACGAGCACGAGCACGCGCGCACGCGCACGCTGTGGTGCGTAATATGCCTTCCATGCGTATAGATGTGTGTGCTTTTCAGCTACATACACAATGACACACACAATGGACCACTGAACACATTAACTGTAGTGTGTGCGTGTGTGCGTGTGTGTGCGTGTGCTTGTGTGTGTGTGTGTGTGTGTGTGCTTGTGTGTGTGTGTATGTGTGTGTATGCATGTGTGTGTGTGCGTATGCATGTGTGTGCTTTTCAGCTACAGACACAATGACACACGCACACACAACGGACCACTGTACACATTAACTGTGGTGTGTGTGTGCGTGTGTGTGCGTGTGTGCGTGCGTGTGTGCGTTCGCGCGTTCTGTTGGCAAGCGGCTAATTAGGTCCCAGTTGCTTCTGAGCCACCTCCACCCTTCCTTGTAGACCGGGTAACCGAGCAACGAGGACACGGAGCCTCGTTCTGCCCTCGGGTCCTGCTCAGCCCTGCTACCCAGCGGGTGGGACGCCGCATCCCCGCTGCTCCGGGCTCTGTGCGCTCCACCTTGTGTATTTATGACGTAGGAACCATTTTATTCATATTTTTTGTGGATTTCCCGCCTTTTCCCCCCAATTGTATCCGGCCAATTACCCCACTCTTCCGAGCCGTCCCGGTCCGGTCTCTGCTCCAACCCCCCTGCCGATCCGGGGAGGGCTGCAGACTACCACATGCCTCCTCCCATACGTGTGGAGTCACCAGCCGCTTCTTCTCACCTGACAGTGAGGAGTTTCACCAGGGGGACGTAGCGCGTGGGAGGATCACGCTATACCCCCAGTTCTCCCCCCCCCCCCGCGAATAGGCGTCGCGACCGACCAGAGGAGGCGCTAGTGCGGCGTCCAGGACACGTACCCACATCCGGCTTCCCACCCGCAGACACGGCCGATCGTGTCTGTAGGGACGCCCGACCAAGCCGGAGGCAACAAGGGGATTCGAACCGGCGGTCCCCGTGTTGGTAGGCAACGGAGTAGACCACTACGCCACCCGGACGCCACCCCATGAACTGGAACGAACAACTTGCTTAACTGCAAATATGACATGACGCGAGTTGCTGGAGGTGATCAGAGTATCTGACGGGGTTTGGTTTCGTCGCCTTAGGTCGCTAATTACGAATTTACAGTTAACACCAGTGACACGTCATCAGTACACTGTTCTTAACGTTAGTCTTAATGTGTATGTGGAACACACACACACACACACACACACACACACATACGAACAGGAGACCTACGCACGTTTTGGTAGGCCGTGGGCGGGGCCCGGACACGGCCACTCTCATGCTGTGGGCGGGGCCTGGACAGGCCACTCTCAGGCTGTGGGCGGAGCCTGGACACGGCCGCTCTCATGCTGTGGGCGGGGCCTGGACAGACCACTCTCAGGCTGTGGGCGGGGCCTGGACACGGCCACTCTCAGGCTGTGGGCGGGGCCTGGACACGGCCACTGCCAGGCCGTGGGCGGGGCCCGGACACGGTCGCTGACCAATAAAGGGCCGAGAGATAGTTCTTCATAAGTCTGCGTTCAGTGGCTTCTTGGGAAGTGGAGCGGCGCCAAACTCCTGATCCGACATGACCAAACAATTCAAAAGCTTTTTTTTTTTCACCCGTATTTCTGGTTACACAACGCTGATAACCGCTGACCCACACTGTGACATCAATATGACCTTTATATTCAGAGTTGGGCTGCTCGCTGACAGGAAACAGGATTTTCACCGTCGTGTCAGTCGACCGCTGATAAAATGAAACTATGACATGGAAAAGTTTCCTTTAGTCTGCCTGTCTGTCTGTTTCTGCCTGTCTCTTTGTGTCTGTCTCTCTGTCTGCCTGTTTCTGTCTGTGTGTCTGTGTCTATCTGTCTGTTACTGTCTGTCAGTCTCTCTGTCTGTCTGTCTGTCTGTGTCTGTCTGTCTGTCTGTGTCTGTCTCTCTGTGTCTGTTTCTCTCTCTGCCTGTTTCTGTCTGTGTGTCTGTGTGTATCTGTCTGTTACTGTCTGTCTCTGTCTCTGTCTGTCTGTCAGTCTCTCTGTCTGTCTGTTTCTGTCTGTGTGTGTCTGTGTCTATCTGTCTGTCTGTCTGTCTGTCTGTCTGTCTGTCTGTCTGTCTGTGTGCCTGTCTGTCTGTCTGTCTGTCTGTCTGTCTGTCTGTCTGTCTGTCTCTGTCTGTCTGTCTGTCTGTCTGTCTGTCTGTCTGTCTGTCTGTCTGTCTGTGTGTGTGTGTCTGTGTCTGTCTGTCTGTCTGTCTGTCTGTCTGTCTGTCTGTCTGTCTGTCTGTCTGTCTGTCTGTCTGTCTCTGTCTGTCTGTCTGTCTGTCTCTCTGTCTGTCTGTCTGTCTGTCTGTCTGTCTGTCTGTCTGTCTGTCTGTCTGTCTCTGTCTGTCTGTCTGTCTGTCTGTCTGTCTGTCTGTCTGTCTGTCTGTCTGTCTGTCTCTCTGTCTGTCTGTCTGTGTGCCTGTTACTGAGTGTGTCTCTCTCCATCTTGGACATCAACAGCAAGACAACAGGTTGAGTTGAACTGACATCCAGAGTCTCTTCCCGCCTGTCTTCTCGGGGGGGGGGGGGGTCAGCATCCATCATGACCTTTATAGAAACACCACCGACGCTGAAGGGAAACCGGCGCGCGGACGGCGTGACAGCAGCTGTGTGAGCTTTGATTCATTCTGAGAGAAGGAAAGAGGGGAAGAGGACGGCGGCAGGCTTCTGACAAAGGCCTGCCGCCGAAACTGTGACGAACACAAAGCTGAATGGCCGCTTCCTGCTTTCATGACGTTTTCCTGGTTTTACTGCGACTTGGCCCATCGCCCCACTCCTCCGAGCCGATCCGGTCGCTGCTCCGCCCCCTCTGCTGATCCGGGGAGGTGCTGCAGACTACCACACGCCTCCTCCCATACACGTGGAGTCACCGGCCGCTTCTTTTCACCTGACAGTGAGGAGTTTCACCAGGGGGATGTAGCACGTGGGAGGATCACGGTATTCCCTCCAGTCCCCCCCTCGAACAGGCGCCCCGACCGACCAGAGGAGGCGCTAGTGAGGCGACCAGGACACACACCCACATCCGGCTTCCCACCCGCAGACACGGCCAATTGTGCCTGTAGGGACGCCCGACCGAGCCGGAGGTAAAACGGGGATTCGAACCGCCGGTCCCCGTGTCGGTAGGCAACGGAGTAGACCGCCACGTCACCCAGACGCCCCAACTGCATCACTTTTGACCCCACTGCCCACAGACAAGTCTGTGGTACAGAAAGAAAAAGAAAAAGAAAAGAAGTCATTCTGGGAAAGCAGTGCTCATTATGAGTAGTGGGTACACAGTGGTATCCTCCCCGCCCCCCCCCCCCGGTGCTGAAGTCAGGTTCAAATTCACCCGTGAACACAGCATTCGTGGATTAGCACGCGCGTGCACACCACATCTGTTTCCCAACATCTGGGAATGGTCCGGATGATGAAGTGGCGCTGATATGCCCGGGCGAGGCCGCTCAGCGTGGCTGTATAACGTGCGTTACAGGACCGGAAGTGGACCTTTTCAGGGGAAATCGACACGAATCAAGACGCGCACTAATTTCCTGTGAAGTCAGAACAAAAACGGTCGGTCAAGATGGGAAAACGTCGAGAGCAGCATAAACGCTCCCCCCCCCCCCCCCCGGCGAGCGGCGAGCCCCGCTTCTGCCGAAATTATGAAGCGTTCGAGTCATCGCCTGAGCTGCGGGGGAGGAACCGAGAAGGGACGCGTCTCGGGACAGGCTCGGCATCCGTCGAAGTCCGCTTGCATTTCGCCTGGATTTTTGGGGTTTTTGGCCAGGAGTCTGGCTGCCGGACTACGTGGCCACAGCTGGGTGAGAGTGGTTGTACGGGACAGGATGGACTTTCTGGCCAAAGTGAGGAGAAAGTTGCGAAGGCCTCGAAGAGAGCAAGGCTTCAGCCCGTCCAGTCTTCCCTTCCCTGACCACACCTGCCCCCCCCCCTCCTTATTTTTTTTTTTTTTACTCCCCCTTTTTCTCCCCAATCCACCCCCTCTGCCGATCCGGGGAGGTGCTGCAGACTACCACATGCCTCCTCCCATACATGTGGAGTCACCAGCCGCTTCTTTTCCCCTGAAGGTGAGGAGTTTCGCCGGGGGGATCACACCCCGAGCGACCAGAGGAGGCGCTAGTGCAGCGACCAGGACACACACCCACATCCGGCTTCCCACCCGCAGACACGGCCAAGTGTGTCAGTAGCCGGAAGTAACGCTGTCGGTTGGCAACGGAACAGCCCGCCACGCTACCCGGACGTCCGGGCCGAGAGCTGCGTGCGGGCGAAACTGATCGACGAGCCTTCCTCATTTGCACTAAAGCAAAACCTGCGGGCTGCCGGTGAAATCAGCCGCACTCACGTCACCGTCAGTAGCTCCTGCCAGCGCCGACTCACGCCAAGGTGCGTGTGTGTGCGCGCGTGTGTGCGTGTGTAACCACATTGCTGTTGGGTTCCTCTCAGACGGTGCTACAATTAGTAGTCTTGTTATGCTCCAGGCAGGCTGAAATATTACACACCAATGGAACAGGCCTGCGTCATCTATTTATTTATTTTCCAAAAAGGCTATATATATATATATATATATATATATATATATATATATATATATATATATATATATATATATATATATATATATATATATATATATATAAGACACGTTCTCAGGTTTGACCCTGACTTCTGCTGTTTTAAGGTGTAACCGGTTATTTTCTTGCCCGGTGCGGGATTCGATACGCCCGGCAGTGTTTCTCAAACCCAGTCCTCAAGGACCCCCTATCCTGCAGATTTTCATTGTAACCCTGCATAGGTGGCCCTGCTTGTACTTACTCGACCGATCATCTCCAAGCACTTAATTATGCAAGGTGTGCAAACTCTGACATTCATTGCTGATTGGTTGAATAACTATAAGCAGGTGCCTGTTCAGGGTTGCAAAGGAAATCTGCAGGATAGGGGGTCCTTGAGGACTGGGTTGAGAAACACTGCGATACGGGGCGTACTGCGCCACCAGGTGACGTCACTAACCGCTCGGCTAACGGGTCTTATTAGTAGTTTACAGAGGTTTCTCATTTGATTGAAATGGGCTTTTTGGTTTGTTCTTTAACTGTTATGTGACGGGGTCATCCAGTAAGGGACTATCCGGCCCACACCCACCGGGTGCGGCCTGTGTAATTAGAGCAGATTAAGTCTAAATAGATTGTTGGGGCGCTATTTTTGGAACAGGCCTCGTGCGATAGCGTCTCGTGATATCACGTGAGGGCCTGGCTACTCCAGAGGGGACGGGGACGCGTAGCGCTTCCGTTTATACGACTCACTGGAGTCCGCTTGGGGTACGCGTTTCACACATGCGCAGTAACTCGGCGTTACGTATTTCCGGGCAGAATGGCGACACACGAGAAGAAGAAGAAGAAGAAGAAGAAGAAGAAGAAGAAGAGCCTCCGCGGACGCGTAGCGCTTCCGTTTACACGACTCACTGGAGTCCGCTTGGGGTACGCGTTTCGCACATGCGCAGTAACTCGGCGGTACGTATTTCCGGGCAAAATGGCGACACACGAGAAGAAGAAGAGCCGCTTTGTTCGTTGTATTTAGCGTAACCGGAGAAAAGAAAAGAAAACAGAGGAACGACCACGGACGACTAGACCGGCCAGCCCTCGGCTAACGGGTCGGACCCTTTAGTGGACCGCTTCACGTCGTCGCCCCGGGTCCGCGTCCCGGCGGCGGCGGCGGCTCCAGGCTGCCCCCCCCCCCGAATTCGCTGCATTCACATCAAGTGAACCACAAAGCCATGAATAAAGTTGCGCTGTTTTGAAAGGGCCCCCCTGTCTGCTTTGTTTGGCTTTATTCAAGCAATATTAACATTTGGTTTTTTGTTTTTGTCTTTTCTAACATAAAATAAATCTAAACTTAGCACAAAAAGTAAGGAAACGTGCGTGTGGTGGGTTATTTCGTTGTGGCAGCAACGCTTCTTGGTATGGCAGTACGTCAGGGCACACGTGGGCATCCGTCATTTCACGTGCCTAGACTGACAAGCAGCCGTAGCAAGTAGCACAAGGCCACATAACCAGGACACAACGTGCGTGGAAGATAAACTTGTTTATGCCCAAAAGTAGGATAAGTGACATTCCATCACATAAGTGAAACCAGTAGCAGCAGTAGGAGCAGTAGGAGCAGTAGCAGCAGCAGGAGCAGTAGCAGCAGCAGGAGCAGTAGGAGCAATAGGAGCAGCAGCAGCAGCAGCAGTAGGAGCAGTAGGAACAGTAGGAGCAGTAGGAACAGTAGGAGCAGTAGGAGCAGCATATCAAGACAGCCATTAGACTGTCAGAGGGCGATGACTGAAGGCATCCTAACGTCACCCCTGTGTTGGTAGAGAGGCTCCTGCTCCGCCAACATGTCCTGGTCCACAAGGACCCTGATTAACAGCAGGACCTTGACTGACGCCAGTAGACTGTTCACTAGATGTGTAAATGGTATAAAGACAGGGGGGGGGGCTCTTGTCTGATTTTCAGTCACACTCTGCACACCTGACTCAGACTTTGTTGATACGTCAATAAAAGTCGCATTTTGAAGGATCCTCGTCTCACTGAATTTCTCTGCATCACTGGCCACCACGCTGGCAATGAATCTTATACCAGGCAGCCGACTGTCGGCACCTGGGGTACCAGAAGCTCAAAACAAGAGTCAACAGCAACAGCAAAATAGGCTGTTTGGCATCGGCAGAGAAGGTCTGGCAAACATACTCCGCTCTGCTGCTCATCCCACAAACGCATGTTCCTTACACACGTGGGCCCATGCAAAAGGGACATAACCGGGCTTTCCAACGGTGTAAGATTTGCTGCCAAGAAGCGTTGGTACATCAAAGAAATACTCTACCAAACCCACATTTCCTTACTTTCTGTGCTAAGTATATTATATATATAACGATTATTATTATTGTTGTTATTATTATATTGTTAGCCTGGTTAGCAGTCTGCTCTGTTGCAGGCAACATACGTGCTGGTAACATAATGGAGTCTAGTTTGACCGGATTATCTGACAGTTAAGTTTACTTAGAGAAAAATTAGGAAACACTTGGGAAAATATGTAAATGAACATTACTGTGTCAACCTATGTGAACTTGACACAACTATTTGCACTCACTTTACCCAACTAATCGGTTCCCCCTAATTATTATTATTATTATTATTATTATTATCAAGTTTTAGGATGTACAGTGTGGGAAATGCATGCTTTAACAGCACCTTCACGATGAGCAAACAGGCCTCTGGCTTGCCCCCCCCCCCCCCCCCGTGCACACCGAGCAGGTTTAAAAGCGCTACTGGATTCTCCTCTCGTTTCGTCCCAGGCAGCCGGACCCCCCCCCCCCCCGGACCGCCCCCCGCCGCTTCTGCACCACCCGTCAGGTGGACTCCGCGCTTTCACTTTCCCTTTGAGCGTTTCAGCTGAAAACGGCAGCGCGAGCTCCCGGCTTCCCAGAAAAAAAAACGGAGACGCCGCGCGCCCGACTTCGGGGGAGGGCGGGGCCAAGCCGCGGCGTTGGCGACACAGCGGTGTCATCCGCGTTTAAAAGGAGGCAGCGACGCCGCGTATACAGACACACACACGCGCACAACCGCTCAGCTCGCCGACTCGGAGAGCAAGACAGACAGACAGACGGACGTGAGACGGGGGGGGGGGGGGTCGCGTGCATCACGCCGGACACGTCCCGCATTATTTCTGTTCACCCTCGCGCGTCGCACCCGGGACTCGGACCGTCCGCCGCTCGGAGGCTCAGCGTGCACACGTCGCACCAGTCACACCTCTGGATTTCAATTTGGATTATAAGAAACGAAAACGGTAAGGAAGTAGTGCCGCCACAACCACATCAGCAGCAGCAGCAGCGAAGAGATGGGGTCGCCCGCACGCGTCGGGCGTTCGAATGTGCAGCCGCGCCGCAGCGCGCGCGCTGCCCGCTGCATGCTTTCCATGCAACGTGAAAGGAACCGAACCCGCCTGTCCGCGCACGCGGGCGTTGTGCTTCGAGGTGCGGACGTGGAGCTGTCGGCACTGTTTTGTTTTGTTTGCCGTGCAACCTGAGTTAAGCCGGGCTTTCGTTTTCTTCTCCCGTGTGCTATTGCACCGATTAAGCGCCAGGGGGCAGTGACGAGTGGCTGTTTATTCGGCGCCGGCGCTGGCAAATTACATGCTTTAAAACAAGGCCCGAGAAGGGCGTAGGTGAGAAGCAGGGTACGAAAAGAGAGGCGAAGAAGAACTCGGGCGAGTCAAACGGGATGACAAGAGCGAGGGTCAAACAGCGGTGCTGCGAGTGCATATGCGCATGCGCAGTGAGTTACGGGGCCGAGTTTTTGTTTAGAAGTGGGGCAAAGCGCCGCTGCTGAACTGTTCGCTCGTAATCGTGGGTTAGATGCGCGCGTGTCTTGTGTGGCGGACACGCGCCCCTGTACTTGCACAGGTCTGTCGCGGACGCCGCGCCGAGCCGGCGCGAGGGTCACGCAGGGGAGTGTCGCCACCTTGACATGAATCACGCGGGAAGGTGCCGATAAGCCACTGCCTTCATTTCTCTGTTTCATCGTTACCGAGAAAAAGTTGAGTCACACGGGACAAAGCCTGCCTGTTCTGTGTTGAGTCAGGCCTCGGTATTGTCCCGTCCCTGGTCTTTGATATGCACGCGGCGCTTCGGCAGACCAAGGAAATCCGCTTGATTCAGAAAGCGATTCAATAGGAGCACGCGCGCACGCGCACGCGCGCGCACGCAGCGTTATTACTGTAGCAGCGTCAGGTGTAGGTGTATGTACAGTGTGTGTGGCGGATGAGGACGTGTAAGGTGACTCTGTGCCGGCCGTCACCGCTGTCCTCTTCTGACCCAACCCAGACAGCATCCGGGCGTGGGCCACTTCCGGCACTGGCGGCCTTCTTCTGGTCCTGACACAATGGATGTGAGCCTGAAGTGGTCCACGTGTATGATAGCAAATACGCCAAGTCAAACGTGGGGGCCTTCTGTGGCAAAGCTGCGGTGCTCTGGGCAACGCCTGATCTGGATGTGACCCTGACGTGGCCCGTGGGGTAAACGGTGAATACGGCCCAAATGTCACAACGCAAATATGGGCCGCCTTTGGCAAATATGTGGCACCTGCTGCATTGCTCTGGCTTGGTTCTGGCCCAGATCTGGCAAACAGGGGCGGACCGCCCAAGCGCCCTCATTCCACGCGGTTATGTGGGCTGGTAAAAGTGTCGGGCGTGGGACCGGTCCGGGCCACAGCAATTTTGCTATCCGAGTATCAAAGTGGACCCGGTCACGCCACGGGAACTCCGACACACGGGTCACCCGGTGTCGCGCTCGAGGAAAAGTACCGCGCAGCGAGGTTCTGGCTGCACTCCTAGTGCTGCGATACGCACAGAGCTGACTGTGTTGCAAGCACACATGCACGCACGCACACTTCCAGGGCATGTGAGGGCAGAGCGAGGCTTGTCCAATTTCACTCGTCTGAACACGACTAACAGGCTGCACATGGTCCGCCTGTTGTTATTATTATTATCATTATTATTATTATTATTATCATTCGAGGCTGTTCGCCAGTCAAGTCGGAGTTCATTTAAAGTGCACTGCCACACCGAGGTGTGCCAACACACTTTACATTAAGAACGTAAAGGAAGTCAAGTGGAAACCTTTAAAGCATACATTGGTAATACTGGTGTTCATGGTGATGATAGCAAAGACTTGGGGGTGGGGGGGGGGTGGGGTGTAGTGTGCTGGATGAGACGATGACCCGCTGATTTTTCTGTCCCTTGTGTCTCCCCTCAGAATGTCTTTGCTGTGGTCAGCGATGGGAGAGGGTTTGGAGCCACTCTCCCCTGTAGGATGGTAGCACACAGCAACGTGGAAGGCCATGACAAGAAGCTGTCACCCTCGTCCTCCTCTTCATCCTCATCGTCATCCTCGTCGTCAACATCGTCTTCTTCAACGTCATCGTCGTCATCGTCATTGACCGGGCACCAGCCTTCCCCTGCCGCCCACGGCTCTGAGTCGGACCGCCTCGAGCCACAGCGCGGCTGCCCCGACCAGTCCCCGCTGGTTCTACAGCAGGCCGTCCGGGACCCCGCCCCTGAGCCGCTCCCCGTCGCTGCGCCCTTCCCCACCCACTTTCCACCATTCCGCTGCCAGAAGGACTTCAAGATCATCACGGAGACGGCCTCCAAGCTGGAGCGCAGCGGCTTCTACTGGGGCCCCCTGGGGGTGGAGGAGGCGCACTGCATGCTGCGGGGCGCAGCACTGGGCAGCTTCCTCATCCGCGACAGCCGGCAGAAGGACGTGTTCTTCACGCTGTCGTACCGCGCCGCCAGTGGCCCCATCAGTGTGCGCATTGTCTACAAGTGCCAGCGCTTCGGCCTGGCGGGCAGCGAGCGCTCCTTCCAGACGCTCTTCGCCCTTCTGGAGCATTACATCTACTCCTCCAAGAAGAGCCTGAGCGTCCCGTACAGGAAAAGGGAGCCAACGCTGCAGGAGCTGTGCAGGAAGAGCATCATGGAGGCCTGCGGCGGTGGGGAGGGGCAGGTGTTGGCGCTGCCCATCAACTCGGTCCTTCAGAACTTTCTGTCAGAGTTCCCTCACAAGTTATGACGTCACGGTCTGTCCCGTCAGCCACGCCGACGTCATCGCGGTGCGGTTCACCGACTGTTGACTGCTGGGACTTTGCCGGAGGTGCTCCACGGCCGTGGCCGGGACCGAAACGCCGGCCAAGGCGACATGGGAGACGCTGTTCTCCAAGTAACGTGGACTCGGCACGTCAACGATCGTGTCGGTCAGAATACATTACCTCGAGAGGCTTATCTCTCCTTCGTAGATGGACGGACTGTAGATTACTAATGTATGAGCCTGAATATTTTATATTCGCTGCATTAAGAGACGACTACGGAGGGGCTCAAGTTGCAATAGAGATAGAGGTGCTGGGAGTGTCGCCCGTGGCCTGCAAAAGGAAGCCCGTTTTTACGCGGCGGACTTGGGTCAAGACACAGGGGACTTGTAGAAACCAGACGTGGCGGACGGTCGCCTGTCGGGAGTGGTGGAGGGCGAGGTGGAAACCGGGCCTGGGTTCGACTTGAGTTGTCTTTGGTACAGTTGGGGTTCGGTTTGAGTCGCACGGGGCCTCCAGACTCTGTGACGACCACGGATGGCGAGACTCGCTAGGCCCCTCGGCCGACGGGTCGGAGCCTTCAGTCGACCGACTAACGTAGTCACCCGTGGCGCAGGGGACCCGGGGTCGCGTACCCCCCCCCCCCCCGGCTGCACCCTGAATTCGCTACGACTTTAACACGGATGTTTACACAACGATTGAATGTTGGCTCGCGCATGAATATTTTCCTCTCGGGTGGTTTTCGGTATCCTGTCACGCGCTCGACTGTGTAAAGCGGAGCCCGGCACACTTCATGCAGGCTGTGAAGCGCCCAGCAGACTTACTGAAAGCCACACGAGGTGGGATTTAGTGGCCGAGACGTGCTGTTCGTTACGCAGTACTGTATACGCAACCTGCCCGTTACGCTGGGCACGCACAGACCTCACTATCACACGAATGTGAGTTATTTTTGTCTATATTTTATATGAAAACTGCTATTATGTGACGGTTAATAAAATGCATTTGTAAAGAACTTGAACCTTGTGACTCTTGATGGTGTGTACACGTAGGCAGGTGTTAGTGTGTGCGTGTGCGTGTGTGTGTGTGTGTGTCGGAGTAAACGAGAGAGTCATCTGCAAACTGAGAGACAGATCGCTCTCGTCGTTCCTCTGCTCGGAGGTTTCATGAGGCATCATAAGACAAGTACAGATAAACGCCTTTTGGTTTTTCGAACGGGAATCGGGAGGGGCGGGGCGTCTTAGAGTGGGAGGGACACACACGCACACACCACAGCGAGTCCTAATATTTGGTCATGCAAATCCCCATGATGACGGTGTGTAGGTAGGCTGCAGTAAAAGTGAAAGCGGTGCTGCAGACAGACCTGCTGAGCAGCGAGACAGACAGACAGACCTGCTGAGCAGCGAGACAGACACAGACAGACAGACTGGCTGAGCAGCGAGACAGACACAGACAGACAGACTGGCTGGCTGAGCAGCGAGACAGACAGACAGACAGACAGACAGACACAGACAGACAGACCTGCTGAGCAGCGAGACAGACAGACAGACACAGACAGACAGACCTGCTGAGTAGCGAGACAGACAGACAGACCTGCTGAGCAGTGAGACAGACAGACAGACAGACAGACAGACAGACAGACCTGCTGAGCAGTGAGACAGACAGACAGACAGACAGACAGACACAGACAGACCTGCTGAGCAGCGAGACAGACAGACAGACACAGACAGACAGACACAGACAGACAGACACAGACAGACCTGCTGAGTAGCGAGACAGACACAGACAGACCTGCTGAGCAGTGAGACAGACAGACAGACAGACAGACAGACAGACAGACAGACAGACACAGACAGACCTGCTGAGCAGTGAGACAGACAGACAGACCTGCTGAGCAGCGAGACAGACAGACAGACAGACAGACACAGACAGACCTGCTGAGCAGCGAGACAGACACAGACAGACAGACTGGCTGAGCAGCGAGACAGACACAGACAGACAGACTGGCTGAGCAGCGAGACAGACAGACAGACAGACAGACACAGACAGACAGACCTGCTGAGCAGCGAGACAGACAGACAGACACAGACAGACAGACCTGCTGAGTAGCGAGACAGACAGACAGACCTGCTGAGCAGCGAGACAGACAGACAGACACAGACAGACCTGCTGAGCAGCGAGACAGACAGACAGACACAGACAGACAGACAGACACAGACAGACCTGCTGAGTAGCGAGACAGACAGACAGACAGACACAGACAGACAGACAGACACAGACAGACCTGCTGAGCAGCGAGACAGACAGACAGACACAGACAGACAGACAGACACAGACAGACCTGCTGAGTAGCGAGACAGACACAGACAGACCTGCTGAGCAGTGAGACAGACAGACAGACAGACAGACAGACAGACAGACAGACAGACAGACACAGACAGACCTGCTGAGCAGTGAGACAGACAGACAGACCTGCTGAGCAGCGAGACAGACACAGACAGACAGACTGGCTGAGCAGCGAGACAGACACAGACAGACAGACTGGCTGAGCAGCGAGACAGACACAGACAGACAGACTGGCTGAGCAGCGAGACAGACACAGACAGACAGACTGGCTGAGCAGCGAGACAGACACAGACTGGCTAAGCAGCGAGACAGACACAGACAGACCTGCTGAGCAGCGAGACAGACACAGACAGACAGACTGGCTGAGCAGCGAGACAGACACAGACAGACAGACTGGCTGGCTGAGCAGCGAGACAGACAGACAGACAGACAGACACAGACAGACAGACCTGCTGAGCAGCGAGACAGACAGATAGACACAGACAGACAGACCTGCTGAGTAGCGAGACAGACAGACAGACCTGCTGAGCAGTGAGACAGACAGACAGACAGACAGACACAGACAGACCTGCTGAGCAGCGAGACAGACAGACAGACACAGACAGACAGACACAGACAGACCTGCTGAGTAGCGAGACAGACACAGACAGACCTGCTGAGCAGTGAGACAGACAGACAGACAGACAGACAGACAGACAGACAGACAGACAGACAGACACAGACAGACCTGCTGAGCAGCGAGACAGACACAGACAGACAGACTGGCTGAGCAGCGAGACAGACACAGACAGACAGACTGGCTGAGCAGCGAGACAGACAGACAGACAGACAGACACAGACAGACAGACCTGCTGAGCAGCGAGACAGACAGACAGACACAGACAGACAGACCTGCTGAGTAGCGAGACAGACAGACAGACCTGCTGAGCAGCGAGACAGACAGACAGACACAGACAGACCTGCTGAGCAGCGAGACAGACAGACAGACACAGACAGACAGACAGACACAGACAGACCTGCTGAGTAGCGAGACAGACACAGACAGACCTGCTGAGCAGTGAGACAGACAGACAGACAGACAGACAGACAGACAGACAGACAGACAGACAGACAGACAGACACAGACAGACCTGCTGAGCAGTGAGACAGAGACAGACAGACAGACAGACAGACAAACAGACACAGACAGACCTGCTGAGCAGTGAGACAGACAGACAGACCTGCTGAGCAGCGAGACAGACAGACAGACAGACAGACAGACACAGACAGACCTGCTGAGCAGCGAGGCAGACAGACAGACACAGACAGACAGACAGACAGACACAGACAGACCTGCTGAGCAGTGAGACAGACAGACACAGACAGACCTGCTGAGCAGCGAGACAGACAGACACAGACAGACAGACAGAGACAGACAGGAGGACCGACACTTAGGATTCATCTCAATAGTGTAACAATAAAAGTGGGTGGGGCTATTCTGATAGTAAATGGCCCCGGCCGCACACGCACTTACCAGAAACCGGCAGAGGTGTGTGTGTGTGTGTGTGTGTGTGTGTGTGTGTGTGTGTGCGCGCGCGAGAGAGAGAGAGAGAGAGAGAGAGAGATAATTCTCGAGTCATCAGTCACTCCAATGTTTTAATTAGCACGTTTGGTGAATTAAAAGCCAACGCACTTCACATCAAGTGAGAGTGCACAAGTGAAAAGATGGAATAAAAATCACGAAAAAAGCTTCACGAGAACGGATGAAAACAACAGCTTTATTTGTGCAGCGCTTTTCAAAACACGAGTTACAAAATCCCTTCACCAAATTAAAAAACAAAACAAAAAAACAAGATAAAGCCCAAACTATTAGAGGTCATGCAAATACTTAAGGGCTCGGTATGTATCCGTGAAGACGTTTCGCCTCTCGTCCAAGAGGCTTCCTCAGTTCGTGCCTTCCTGACTGGACCAAGCTGGTCTGACTGGCTGGACCAAGCTAGTCTGACTAGCTTGGTCTTGCTAGTCAGACTAGCTAGCTTGACCAAGCTAGTCTGACTGACTAGACCAGTGTTTCTCAACCCAGTCCTCAAGGACCCCCTATCCTGCAGATTTTCATTGTAACCCTGCATAGGTAGCCCTGCTTGTACTTACTCGACCAATTATCTCGCAGCACTTAATTATGCAAGGTGTGCAACATCTGACATAATTCATTGCTGATTGGTTGAATAACTACAAACAGGTACCTATTCAGGGTTGCAAAGAAAATATGCAGGATAGGGGTTCCTTGAGGACTGGGTTGAGAAACACTGGGCTAGACCAAGCTAGTCTGACTGACTAGACCAAGCTAGTCTGACTAGCTAGACCAAGCTAGTCTGACTGGCTGCTGATGAGGCTCAGTATTGATCCTCTAGGAGTCGTTATCAGAGCTATAGATATGCGTGGCAACGACGGGCGTTGCTACACATCGGGACACAAAGAGCCATGGACATCCAGTATAGCTCTGACAACGACTCCAAGAGGATAAATACTGAGTCTCATCACCAGCCAGTCAGACTAGCTTGGTCTAGTCAGTCAGACTAGCTTGGTCTAGTCAGTCAGACTAGCTTGGTCTAGTCAGGAAGGCACGAACTGAGGAAGCCTCTTGGACGAGAGGCGAAACGTCTTCACGGATACATACCAAGTCCACCTGCACTCGATTCCACTCCTTTGGAGAACCATGACGACCTGGATGAATGAGAACATTCACAGACAAATACTAAAGTGCAATTAACTGGGGAAAGACTCGTGTGTAGAAGTGAATGGCGACATGGAATAACAACAACAACATGGAATAACAACAACAACATGGAATAACAACAACAACATGGAATAACAACAACAACATGGAATAACAACAACAACATGGAATAACAACAACAACATGGAATAACGTGAATGAAAATGGAAGCCAGGCCGTTAAAGCGGCCAGAAGCCGCGGGGGGACCAGCAGCAGGATTCATGCTTCTTCTGTGAAGGGCTGAGCGGTCACATGACTTCTTGTTAACGCTGGAGCACGTTGCATGAATGAGAGTCAATGAACCATCCATAGGTGTGTGTGTGTGTGTGTGCGTGTGTGTGTTTGTGTGAAGGGAAGTGCGTTGAGTCTTTTTTTTTTTAAGTTGCATGTTTTGCAAATACAGCAAATCCGTGCTGGCATGAATGTGTGTGTATGACTCATCATAGGTGTTTAAGGGCCTCTGGATGGTCACTCACACACACACACACACGCACACGCACACATGCACACACACACACACGCACACACACACACACACGCGCGCAAGTACGCACACACACACACACACACTCACTCGCACACACATGCACACACACACACACTCATTCGCACACACACACACACACTCACTCGCACACACACACACACACACACACTCTCACTCGCACACACACACACACACACTCACTCGCACACACACGCACACACACACACTCAGTCGCACACACACACTCACTCACTCGCACAACACACACACATGCACACACAAACACGCAAGTATGCACACACATAAATACGCGCGCGCATGCACACGCACACGTACGCGCGCGCGGTGTTGAATCAAACTGAATATTTGAAATAACAACTACGACGAATATCCACACACCGTTATGATCGATAACACAGCGAGAGCCCGTGATGTCGGCCCCTATTTCCCGGAGTTTTATATCGATATCAGAGGTTTAATCACACGCGTCTGTGTGTATGTGTGCGTGCGTGTGTGTGTGTGTGTGTGTGTGCGTGTGCGTGTGTGTGTGTGTGTGCGTGTCGCTAGGTGATGAGCGGGGTGGTGAATCATATGTCGCAGTTTCATTAATAGACTCTCCGTTCAGGACATTCCAGACTAGAGAACCGAAAGGGGTGATGAGGTATTCCACACTTCTGTAATTCTCTTGATTTCCGTGGAATTGGGTGCGCGGACGCTATATTTGCATCTCTGCACGCGCACGCGCACGCGCGCACAGCCTTCGACAGAAACAAATGGGAAGACGAGTTCTTCATTTTTTCCAAGTGTAAACGTCAAGTCGGCAGGAATCCGAATCTCCAACCATACCGGTGCAACTCCCTGACCATCAAGCTATCCCATTCATCCCTCCATCTGTTCATCCATCCACGTATCTTTCGTCCAGTCATTCACCGTTCCATCTGTCTGTCAACCCGCCCATCCATCCATCCGTCTGTCCATCCATCAGTCTGTCCATTCCATTGGTCTATACATCCATCAGTCTGTCCATTCATCGTCTGACTCTCAGGTATCTTTCTAATCATCCATCCCTCAACCCATCCATTTCTTCATCCGTTTACCATCCCTCTATCAGCCATTCAGCTGATAGAGGGATGGTAAATGTTTCGTTTTTTTTGTTGTTGCTCTGAGCAAAGAGCTGACGGTCCCCTGGGACGACCGGATAGAGGAGGCAAATGAGCCGCAAATGAGCGGAAGTGGTCCAAGTAGCAGGAGCTGGTGGATCAGTGCTGGAGGAGAGGCTGGAAGGCGCATTGTGAGCCCACTGAAGTGGGGTGTAGAGGCTTTGCCGGCCGCTCACTGTGCAAGCTAGACACTCTACTTGGCATCACTGGGGCTGCTAAAAGGAAAGCCATCAAGTCTTCCATGGAGGCTGCAGAGAAGGCCTCCAGATGGCTTCGGATCAAACTGAGTAATGTGTGGGCCAATGCTGCTGGAACACAAGCCAGGGCATGATCAACCCTGGCTGGGTCACCTGAGAGAGGGTGTAGATGTTGAAAGATCCGAAACACCCGAGGACCTCAGGAAACATCCCTGATGACGTTTCCCAGTGCATCCTATGATCTGATTGGTTGTAGGCAGTGGTGGCTGGCCAGTACAGGGTGCTGGGGCACCGCCCCCTTCAAACATCGAGAGATGAAAATCTACTTAAACATGTTGAATATTATTTAGTTAATGCAAATAATTATGAAATAAAAGTGTTTCCAGTCTGTGAGCACCTGTCAGCAGCATTAAATATTGGTTCCAGGTGGTGTTTGGTTGGTTTCTGTCTGAATACATACACTTCCTGGGTGGGGGGGGGGCGCCGGCCAAATGATACCCTATGTAAGCCCTCAAACTTGTGGCGAGCAAGTGACCTGAGGCGAGCAAGTGACCTGAGGCTGCTGTCTGATTGGTTTCTTCAGATTTTCCAGGGGGCGCAGTTCTGTGATGCCCCAGACACTCCCGCTTTTATTGGCAGCGAATTGGTATCGTTTTAATTTTTTTTTGGATCTCATGTGACTGGAAAATTCTCGTGGCTGTCAATCATGTTCACACCCACCACGATGCCTCATCTCGGCTGTCAATCTTCCACCGTGTACGAACCCTGATAAAATCTATAGGCTACATTGTCCATCTTAGTAACTCTGTGACGGTGTGGACACTAAAGCAGCTGTCAGGTGTGCTGCGCCAAGGTACATTGCAACCCCCAATAAGTTTTTAGCACCAGCCGCCACTGGCTGTAGGTCTATCCAATTGCGTCCAGAGGGATTTTGGTCTGCGTCCCCTTGATTACGCCCCCTGGGAACCAAAAACCAACTGAGAGGAGCCAGACTAATTAGCATTTGGGAATTCCTCTGGTTCCCAGGCTAATGTCCTAGCTTCACTGTAAACATTACACTTTAGCTGATTTAAAGGCCCTTTAGCCCTAAAATGGGTACCGTTTCATGGCAAGTTGTGGTAGTAATAACAACACACTGGGGCAATGGATATATTTGTCATGCACAGAATGAGACGTAATAAAGTCAGTTGGATTTCAACTGGCTAAATATTTGGAGACAAATATGGAGTGATGCTGCAACATCCCTTGCTAGCTCCTGCTGTTAACCCATTACAGCGCAGCCTAACACGACGTGACACGAGCACGCGATTTTCACTTTAAGTACCTTTTAATGAGTCTGCTAACCAGGTCCATCCGTCAGCAGACAGGGCGAACAACAGCATTTCACTTGGTTGAAAAATCCGCTCATTTTGACTATTTGTGTGAAGTTTCGCGAACTTGCTCCAATGCAAATGACGGTGGAAACTAAGCTAATGCCCACTCTGCAAGATCGTTTCCCATTTTTTTTGTGAATCAGCGACTGTCGAATCCCGTCTGGTTCTGGACACTTCGATGAGCAAGTTTGCCAGGCGTTCGATAGGTGGCGGTACGCACCTTACAGTTGTTTGCGATCCGCCGGTAAACCAAGAGAAGAAGAAGACGAAGAAGAAGCACAAGAACAAGAGCGCAGGCGCTACAGACAGCACGCGAGCTACAGGTAGCAGCGCTAGCCAGCCAGCTAAACGGATACACAGGGTACAACTCTCTTAAATTATGCCCATTTACCATTCACTAACGTCCTCCTGACCCTAACCCTAACCCTAAGGCTAACCCTAAGGCTAAGGCAGTGGTGCCCAACCCTGCTCCTGGAGAGCTACCCCGCTGCCGGTTTTCACTCCAACCCTAATTTAACACACCTGATTCTACTAACTACCTACTGACCGAGACCTTGATTAATTGAATCCGTTGTGTTAAATTAGGGTTGGAGTGAAAACCGGCAGCAGGGCAGTTCTCCAGGAGCAGGGTTGGGCACCACTGCCTTAGCCCAACACTTACCTTAAACCAGTGTTTCTCAACCCAGTCCTCAAGGAACCCCTATCCTGCATATTTTCTTTGCAACCCTGAATAGGTACCCGTTAGTAGTTATTCAACCAATCAGCAATGAATTTTGTCAGACGTTGCCCACCTTGCATAATTAAGTGCTGCGAGATGATTGGTCGAGTAAGTAAAAGCAGGGCTACCTATGCAGGGTTACAATGAAAATCTGCAGGATAGGGGTTCCTTGAGGACTGGGTTGAGAAACACTGCCTTAAACGATAGCCACCCTATTCCATAGCTAACCCACAGGACTGACCCCCATGAATACCAAGAGGACGATTTAACTTTGCTTATCAATCAAAATCACTTTAGTACGGAGCCAGGAGGTGACATGACAACATTTTTTGTTGTTGTATTGTAATTTTGACTAGCAGGGTATCACGTTCCCCCAGTTATAGCCAGTTTGCTTACCTAGAGATTGGGCACTGAACTGCAAATATTCATGGAGAGAAAATCCAAAAAGCATTGTTATTATATTAGCTGATGAATATTGGCTAGTTATGACAAATAGAATGACAAATTGTTCCTGATTCCTGATAGTTAACTGGCAAGCTAGATCAAGTTTAGGCAGACACTGTTTTTTCAAACACTGCTTTTGCAGCGGGGGGGTGGTGGTGGTGAGTATGTCTGTTGGTGATATGGTCACTCACAAGTCTTGCTAAATGACTATTCGTGTTCTGTCATACAACTGTCGTGGCCTGCGTCTGGGCCAGAGCGCAGGGGGAAAAGCTCACCGCATAGTTGTTGAAAACCTTTTGGAGAGCTGTGACATACTACGTATGCAAGAGACATTTTTAGCAAAGCAAGAGCTGGAAAAACTAAACTCCTTCAATGAGAACTTTAATGGGGCTGGGGGGTCTACAACTGACCTTGGCGTGGGAATAGTCAGAGGCAGGATACCAGGGGGTGTGGCTATTCTATGGAATAAGAAGTTTGACTCATGATAAATGAGCTGTCTGTTAACAAGGCAAGTGGCTTAGATCACATTACTGCTGAACATCTTAAATATGCCAGTCCAAGGACAGATCCTCTCCTTGCTATTTGTTTTACTGGCTTTATGAGCCATGGCTTGTTACCAGACTCAACTCAATGTTGTCTGTGCTGTTAGTGCCACTCATTAAGGACAAAGCTGGAAAAGTATGCAGCCTAGAGAACTACAGGCCTATAGCTCTAGCCAGCATACTGTCAAAAGTCCTAGAAAGAATCCTGCTGGATAGAGTGCATTAATTTATCAACTCCACGGATAATTAACAAACACAGAGGCCAAAACTCATCGGTTCTTGTGTGTTTTATTGATGCTTCTAAAGCTTTTGATCGTGTTAATCATAGAAAGTTGTTCATTAAATTGCGTCAAAGAGGGGTGTCTAAACACACTGTGAGAATTCTGGTTTATTGGTATGCCCACCAGACCATGCAAGTAAAATGGGGTAATAGTGTTTCAGCCCCATTTGGGGTCTGCAATGGTGTCAGACAAGGGGGAATTCTGCCTCCAGTTCTCTACAATTTATATATTGATGATTTGTCCAAGCAGCTGAAAGCCTGTAACACTGGGTGCGTGACACCTTGGTGAACCATATTAAGTACGCAGATGACCTTGTCATACTTAGTCCCTGTAGCGCTGGTCTCCAGCACCTCCTTGAGATATGTTGGGTGTATGGTGTGCAGCACGATATCACATACAATGCTAGTAAGAGTGTTGTCATGATCTGCAGAACCAAAGTGGTCAATCATCTAAAATTTCCTGATTTTAAATTGTCTGATAATAATCTTGGGGTGTGTAATAAGGCGAAATATCTTGGGCACTATATTACTGAACAAATGACAGACGATGATATTTATAGGCAATGCTGCATGATGTACACACAAGCAAACACTCTGTCACACAAGTTTGGTATGTGTTCAGTTAGTGTGAAGATGTCTCTGTTCAGAGCATGTTGTACGCCACTTTATACTGCACACCTGTGGTCAAACTACATATTGTACGCCACTTTATACTGCACACCTGTGGTCAAACTACATATTGTACACCACTTTGTACTGCACACCTGTGGTCAAACTGCATATTGTACACCACTTTATACTGCACACCTGTGGTCAAACTACATATTGTACACCACTTTATACTGCACACCTGTGGTCAAACTACATATTGTACACCACTTTATACTGCACACCTGTGGTCAAACTACATATTGTACACCACTTTATACTGCCCCCTGTGGTCAAACTACATATTGTATACCACTTTATACTGCCCCCTGTGGTCAAACTATAAAAAGCAAGCTTACAGAGGCTTCAAGTACCTAATAATGATGCTATGAGATTACTACTAAAAAGACCTAGATGGTGCAGTGCAAGTGCCATGTTGGTGGCTGCAGGAGTCAACACCTTTCAGGCTCTTCTAAGAAAGCTCGTGTATAAATGTATTTGCCGGCTCAATGACTCTGATGATGTAATCATCAAGGGTTTAACTAATGTAACCGGTTATTTTCTTGCCCGGTGCGGGATTCGATACGGCGTGTACTGCACCACAAGGCGACATTCCTAACCGCTCGACTAAAGGGTCAGACCCGTTAGCTAGCTAGGGGCTAACGTGTGTTATTAGTAGTTTAACTAATATAAGATTCAGTGGCACAAGCTACCAATCCCGGCAGTGGGACCACTGGTATAGCTGCCCCCTTATAAGACACTGATTTGTTCCATTTATGTTATTTTCTTGTGTTTACGCTTTGCATTGTCTGAGGTTTGTCTTTTACCTGTTTGTCTGTTGTCTGTTATGGACCCCGAGTCTGCAATAAAGTTTTGAATCGAAAAAAAACTGAACTGAATTGTACCGGTAGCCAACGTTGGTTGACTAATGTTCTGAATCTGTAGCTAGCTGTCCACACTTTCAAGGAGTAAAATAGTTCACATGTGTCATATAACAGCTCGATAAATTACACATTATCCACGATCTTACCGTTTTCTGAAGTGGCGCTCCGGCCAGGCGCTAACTGAGCACGGCGATGCCGTAAGTCAGTATTAAATGCCGTAAATCATGCGTGCGGCTCGCCGGCGATGGCAATCTGAAATGCCGTAAGTCAGTATTAAATGCCGTAAATCATGCGTGCGGCTCGCCGGCGACGGCAATCCGAAATGCCGTAAATCAGTATTAAATGCCGTAAATCATGCGCGCGGCTCGCCGGCGATGGCAATCTGAAATGCCGTAAGTCAGTATTAAATGCCGTAAATCATGCGTGCGGCTCGCCGGCGACGGCAATCCGAAATGCCGTAAGTCAGTATTAAATGCCGTAAATCATGCGTGCTGCTCGCCGCCGGCGATGGCAATCTGAAATGCCGTAAGTCAGTATTAAATGCCGTAAATCACGCGCGCGGCTCGCCGGCGATGGCAATCTGAAATGCCGTAAGTCAGTATTAAATGCCGTAAATCACGCGTGCGGCTCGCCGGCGACGGCAATCTGAAATGCCGTAAGTCAGTATTAAATGCCGTAAATCACGCGCGCGGCTCGCCGGCGATGACAATCTGAAATGCCGTAAGTCAGTATTAAATGCCGTAAATCACGCGCGCGGCTCGCCGGCGATGACAATCTGAAATGCCGTAAGTCAGTATTAAATGCCGTAAATCACGCGTGCGGCTCGCCGGTGATGGCAATCTGAAATGCCGTAAATCAGTATTAAATGCCGTAAATCACGCGTGCGGCTCGCCGGCGATGGCAATCTGAAATGCCGTAAGTCAGTATTAAATGCCGTAAATCATGCGTGCGGCTCGCCGGCGATGGCAATCTGAAATGCCGTGGGGGGTGGGGGGTGGGGGGCTAACAGTGATTGGATATTGACTCGGGGGGCGGGGTTTTCTGCAGCAGGCTGTCTCAGCCTGCCTGCACACAGGCACACAGTGAAAAACCCATTCTCCGGCAGTAAGAAACGCCTGTCAACTATTCGCGCACATTTTAACTGCAAAACCGAAAAGCCGCGGTCCAGAAGGGCGGACTGAACCGTACAGGGCGGACCGTACGGTTCGGTTTTAAACGGAAAACCGTTGCAAGCCTCGTTGAAAGGCAGAAGAGTGATTTGGCAGAGAGTGATCAGCAGAGGCTGCCAAGGCGTCGATTCCGTGCACCATGCTACAGGCCTTTCCGTCCTCACCCACCTCCACAGCACCACCCAGAGGCCCAGCCGGCATCTGCCCCATTAGAGGACCAGCCAGCAGCTGCCCCATCAGAGGCCCAGCCAGAGGTGGAACCCAAGCAGCCTGAGGCCCAGGAGACCAATGGAGTAGAAACCAAAGGCCAGAAACCACGGCGACAAAGAAACTCTGAGTCGCGTGCTTCTGAAAATGGTACAGAGAAGTCTGCATCGGAACCTGGCACTCCCCCTCAAACCCCACAGCTAGCTGGAGTCAAATCGAAATCGAAGTCACCAAGAGCCTCTCCCAAATCCTCTCCAAATCCGCCAAAATCACCTGAGCAGACGCCGACCACAACAGTCCCCTCGCCTGCAGAACATTAACCCGGAGGAGCGTCATGTGATGCTCGGCAAGAGGTGGGACCTCATACAGAGTGATGCAGGAAGGAGGAAGGGTTTCACCTCTCATGCCACCAGTGCAAAGCCCAAAGGCAGACAAGCAAATTAGATGAAATGGCTAAACTGGAGTTGAGCACTAGGTGGGTTTCCTTCAGTCAGTTTTCATAGACATTTTGAATTTGCGCATTAAGAGAATCCGAGTTGAAATTCCAGAAATCTGCAACTATGGCATGTTTTTATGTAGGCTGAGGTGGGAAAGTTGGCATCTAGCTAAAGAGAGAATGCAGTGAAGGGTGATAAAACGGATTTTGTTTTTTTTAAAGAAACGATGATGTAAAGCTACACGATTCCCAAAACTGGTCAGTAAAATGTCTCTCAGAACTGCTCAGAGCATCTATGTTCCCAGATGTATTGTGAACTTTGCTGTTGTGGCGTAACAGTTATTACAGTAGTTGATGGAAATGCGCTTTAAATTTGCACAACCTTTGTTTGGAAGCATAACTAGTAAGGAATTTGTGAGCAGAGGACATTGTTTTGGTTCAGGTTGAAGCCCAACTTCGGTGGGATTCTGATCCTGCAGGTGGAGCCTCAGTCTTTCACTTTGCAACTGGAGCCCTGTTGTGAAACAGTTGTTACAGCTGTTGGGATGGTGTGTGTGTGTGTGTGTTCTCACACTATACTGGCATTTGTGTTGCTCTACCAGAGGCTTTGTAAGGACATTCAAATTCCGAGCCCCAAAAAGGTCTATGGTCAGGGACGGATTAAACCAATCTGGTGCCCGGGGCACAATAATTCACGAGGCCACCCACCCGTAACAGCACCAGAGTCTGAATGCAATTTCACCAAGCAGTTTTGATTAGTCACGTGACTTACAGTAATCACCGGAAACAACGCAACGCACGTGATATTATTAAAGGACCTACAAAACGTTAAAAAAATTAAAAAAATATCTGAAATGCCATAAATCAGTATTAAATGCCGTAAATCATGCGTGCAGCTCGCTGGCGATCGCGATCTGAAATGACGTAAGTCAGTATTAAATGCCGTAAATCATGCGTGCGGCTCGCCGGCGATCGCATTCTGAAATGCCGTAAGTCAGTATTAAATGCCGTAAATCATGCGTGCGGCTCGCTGGCGATGGCAATCTGGAATGCCGTAAATTAATATTAAATGCCGTAAATCATGTGCGGCTCGCTGGCGATCGCAATCTGAAATGCCGTAAGTCAGTATTAAATGCCGTAAATCATGCGTGCGGCTCGCTGGCGATCGCGATCTGAAATGCCGTAAGTCAGTATTAAATGCCGTAAATCATGCGTGTAGCTAGCGGGCGATCGCAATCTGAAAAAGAAGCTGTCCACACTTTCAATGAGTAAAATAGTTCACAAGTATAATATAACAGCTCGATAATTACACGTTCTCACCGTTCTTGGCAATTCCCCTCCACGAATTTGTGCGCGCCTGGTTATCTTTGTAGTGTTTCAATGACGAATTATAAAGATGGTAACGACGGACCCCTTCACACAGCCTCGCCTCAAAGCTGGCGTCCATGTTTTGTTTACCGGCGCATGCGCAGTTGTGCCCTTGTCCGCGCGGACCCTAAATCAAATCAAATCAATTTTATTTGTATAGCCCAACATCACTAATTACAACTTTGCGTCAGGGGGCGTAGCGGCACAACATCCAGTCCCTAGACCCTCTCATCGGATAAGGAACAAGTCCCTAAAGAAACCTCTTTAACAGGGAGAGAAAAGAGGAAGGCATATGGGACCCCGCGCGTGCACCCTCTGACATTTACGTCACGCGGACCCCTCGCGTACTCGCGGACGCGTAAAGTATAACTGGCGTTTAACCCGCGCGCGCGTCTTACTAAAGCGCGCGTGAGAGTTATTTTATTAGGGTTATTATTATTGTTCTCCGCTAAAAGTGTGTGAGGCTCAGCAACCGTAAGTCCTAGACCAACCAACTTTGGTACGTGGATTCCTATGGCCCCCAACTACTCAGGCACCACAAATCACCTATGTCGGGCAGATGGTGGCGCTATAACATAGGGTCATGCGTAATTCCCACACCATAAGTCAGATCGACACAAAACTGCACAGACCTATGCATCTGAATGTGCTCTACAACTTTGTTATTGGGACCACATATGTCAGCCATATAGTTTTCCCGCCATTTTGACTTGGATTAGTTTGGGCGCGGTTTCTCAGCTAAAAGTGTCTGAGGCTCAGCAACCACAAGTCCTAGACCAGTGGTTCTCAGCCTTTTTGGGGTCCTGGACCCCTGCGTATTTTTGATCTACCCTGAGGACCCCTCCACCTGATCTTGGGGGAGGGGGTTGCAATTTGATGGAAACAGTAGAAACTGCATTTTAAATTGCATTATAGCATTTATTCACTCTTTGGGGCAAAAATAAGAGCTTTCAGTTGTAACTTAGATATAGTTAACAAAACAGAATTCTTATGCAGTAACTTTCAGATATATGTAACGAAACAGAATATGTATTCAGTAACTTTCAGATATAAGTAACAAAACAGAATATGTATTCAGTAACTTTCAGATATATGTAACAAAACAGAATATGTATTCAGTAACTTTCAGATATATGTAACAAAACAGAATATGTATGCAGTAACTTTCAGATATATGTAACAAAACAGAATATGTATGCAGTAACTTTCAGATATATGTAACAAAACAGAATATGTATTCAGTAACTTTCAGATATATGTAACAAAACAGAATATGTATTCAGTAACTTTCAGATATATGTAACAAAACAGAATATGTATTCAGTAACTTTCAGATATACACTCACCGGCCACTTTATTAGGCACACCTGTCCAACTGCTCGTTAACGCAAATTTCTAATCAGCCAATCACATGGCAGCAACTCAATGCAGTTAGGCATGTAGACATGGCCAAGACGATCTGCTGCAGTTCAAACCGAGCATCAGAATGGGGAAGAAAGGTGATTTAAGTGACTTTGAACGTGGCATGGTTGTTGGTGCCAGACGGGCTGGTCTGAGTATTTCAGAAACTGCTGATCTACTGGGATTTTCACGCACAACCATCTCTAGGGTTTACAGAGAATGGTCCGAAAAAGAGAAAATATCCAGTGAGCGGCAGTTCTGTGGGCGAAAATGCCTTGTTGATGCCAGAGGTCAGAGGAGAATAGCCAGACTGGTTCGAGCTGATAGAAAGGCAACAGTAACTCAAATAACCACTCATTACAACCGAGGTATGCAGAAGAGCATCTCTGAACGCACAACACGTCGAACCTTGAGGCAGATGGGCTACAGCAGCAGAAGACCACACCGCGTGCCACTCCTGTCAGCTAAGAACAGGAAACTGAGGCTACAATTCGCACAGGCTCACCAAAATTGGACAATAGAAGATTGGAAAAACGTTGCCTGGTCTGATGAGTCTCGATTTCTGCTGCGACATTCGGATGGTAGGGTCAGAATTTGGCGTCAACAACATGAAAGCATGGATCCATCCTGCCTTGTATCAACGGTTCAGGCTGGTGGTGGTGGTGTAATGGTGTGGGGGATATTTTCTTGGCACACTTTGGGCCCCTTAGTACCAATTGAGCATCGTGTCAACGCCACAGCCTACCTGAGTATTGTTGCTGACCATGTCCATCCCTTTATGACCACAGTGTTCCCATCTTCTGATGGCTACTTCCAGCAGGATAACGCGCCATGTCATAAAGCTCGAATCATCTCAGACTGGTTTCTTGAACATGACAATGAGTTCACTGTACTCAAATGGCCTCCACAGTCATCAGATCTCAATCCAATAGAGCACCTTTGGGATGTGGTGGACCGGGAGATTCGCATCATGGATGTGCAGCCGACAAATCTGCAGCAACTGCGTGATGCTATCATGTCAATATGGACCAAACTCTCTGAGGAATGTTTCCAGTACCTTGTTGAATCTATGCCACGAAGGATTAAGGCAGTTCTGAAGGCAAAAGGGGGTCCAACCCGGTACTAGCAAGGTGTACCTAATAAAGTGGCCAGTGAGTGTATGTAACAACACAGAATATGTATTCAGTAATTTATTGTATATTAATAAGAGATCTCGCTCCCGTTTGCATTGTTAAAAGTTACTGCATAAAAATTCTGTTGTTACATATATCTGAAAGTTACTGAATACATATTCTGTTTTGTTACATATAACTGAAAGTTACTGAATACATATTCTGTTTTGTTACATATAACTGAAAGTTACTGAATACATATTCTGTTTTGTTACATATATCTGAAAGTTACTGAATACATATTCTGTTTTGTTACATATATCTGAAAGTTACTGAATACATATTCTGTGTTGTTACATATAACTGAAAGTTACTGAATACATATTCTGTTTTGTTACATATATCTGAAAGTTACTGAATACATATTCTGTTTTGTTACATATATCTGAAAGTTACTGAATACATATTCTGTTTTGTTACATATATCTGAAAGTTACTGAATACATATTCTGTTTTGTTACATATAACTGAAAGTTACTGAATACATATTCTGTTTTGTTACATATATCTGAAAGTTACTGAATACATATTCTGTTTTGTTACATATATCTGAAAGTTACTGAATACATATTCTGTCTTGTTACATATATCTGAAAGTTACTGAATACATATTCTGTTTTGTTACATATATCTGAAAGTTACTGAATACATATTCTGTTTTGTTACATATATCTGAAAGTTACTGAATACATATTCTGTTTTGTTACATATAACTGAAAGTTACTGAATACATATTCTGTTTTGTTACATATATCTGAAAGTTACTGAATACATATTCTGTTTTGTTACATATATCTGAAAGTTACTGAATACATATTCTGTCTTGTTACATATATCTGAAAGTTACTGAATACATATTCTGTTTTGTTACATATATCTGAAAGTTACTGAATACATATTCTGTTTTGTTACATATATCTGAAAGTTACTGAATACATATTCTGTTTTGTTACATATATCTGAAAGTTACTGAATACATATTCTGTTTGGTTACATATATCTGAAAGTTACTGAATACATATTCTGTTTTGTTACATATATCTGAAAGTTACTGAATACATATTCTGTTTTGTTACATATATCTGAAAGTTACTGAATACATATTCTGTTTTGTTACATATATCTGAAAGTTACTGAATACATATTCTGTTTTGTTACATATATCTGAAAGTTACTGAATACATATTCTGTTTGGTTACATATATCTGAAAGTTACTGAATACATATTCTGTTTTGTTACATATATCTGAAAGTTACTGAATACATATTCTGTTTTGTTACATATATCTGAAAGTTACTGAATACATATTCTGTTTGGTTACATATATCTGAAAGTTACTGAATACATATTCTGTTTTGTTACATATATCTGAAAGTTACTGAATACATATTCTGTTTTGTTACATATATCTGAAAGTTACTGAATACATATTCTGTTTTGTTACATATATCTGAAAGTTACTGCATAAGAATTCTGTTTTGTTAACTATATCTAAGTTACAACTGAAAGCTCTTATTTTTGCCCCAAAGAGTGAATAAATGCTATAATGCAACTTAAAATGCAGTTTCTACTGTTTCTATCAAATTGCAACCCCCCTCCCCCAAGATCAGGTGGAGGGGTCCTCAGGGTAGATCAAAAATACGCAGGGGGTCCAGGACCCCAAAAAGGCTGAGAACCACTGGTCTAGAGCAGACCTATTGAAGTATTCAATTAACTGACGTCATCGTTTCAGCAAAGTGACGTCAGCGGTGACGGACGAGTGACCTACTTTGCAAAGAGAGAGAGAAACGCGACCCGGTGGCCGCCGGGAGGCAGCGTTCGTTAGGCCGCTCCTGGTCTGCTGGAAACAGCCGGACTCGGCGGCTTTAAGCGGCTCAGCTCGGGAGGCGTCGCCACACGCGCCTCCCCGTACAGTCAGAGCTGCTCTGCATCACAGCACCACTGCGGTTTGAACGGAAACCGCCACGAAAGCGGTTCTGCGCAGTACCGGGAAGCGGCTCACACGCTCACACAGAGACACGCGTTTCCCTGAAGACAGGAAGGCTGCGCCGCTCGCGCACCGCAGGAGGACGGAGGACTCCTTCACCTGCTGCACCCGCACCCGATGCAAAGTAGCCGAGCTGCGGCGCGCTGTCCCCCCCACCCACACACCCACCCACCCCCACCCACACCCACACCAGGACAGTACTTCTGCGAAGGACGCCCCAATTAGGTTTATTACACTCTAGAGGTGCCCCACCCCCACCTCCACCCCCACCCCACCAGGACAGTACTTCTCTGAAGGACGTCCCAATTAGGTTTATTACACTCTAGAGGTGCCCCACCCCCACCTCCACCCACACCCCCACCCACACCAGGACAGTACTTCTCTGAAGGACGTCCCAATTAGGTTTATTACGCTCTAGAGGTACACCCCCCCACCTCCACCCACCCCCACCCATACCCACACCAGGACAGTACTTCTGTGAAGGACGTCCCAATTAGGTTTATTACGCTCTAGAGGTACACCCCCCACCCCCACCCACACCCACACCCACACCCACACCAGGACAGTACTTCTGTGAAGGACGTCCCAATTAGGTTTATTACACTCTAGAGGTGCACCCCCCCACCCCCACCCCCACCCCCACCCACACCCACACCAGGACAGTACTTCTGTGAAGGACGTCCCAATTAGGTTTATTACACTCTAGAGGTGCACCCCCCCCCACACCCACCCCCACCCATACCCACACCAGGACAGTACTTCTGTGAAGGACGTCCCAATTAGGTTTATTACGCTCTAGAGGTACACCCCCCACCCCCACCCACACCCACACCCACACCCACACCAGGACAGTACTTCTGTGAAGGACGTCCCAATTAGGTTTATTACACTCTAGAGGTGCACCCCCCCACCCCCACCCCCACCCCCACCCACACCCACACCAGGACAGTACTTCTGTGAAGGACGTCCCAATTAGGTTTATTACACTCTAGAGGTGCACCCCCCCCCACACCCACCCCCACCCATACCCACACCAGGACAGTACTTCTGTGAAGGACGTCCCAATTAGGCTTATTACACTCTAGAGGTGCACCCCCCCACCTCCACCCACCCCCACCCACACACACACCCACACCAGGACAGTACTTCTGTGAAGGACGTCCCAATTAGGTTTATTACACTCTATAGGTACACCCCCCCACCCCCCCACCCCACCCACACCAGGACAGTACTTCTGTGAAGGACGTCCCAATTAGGTTTATTACACTCTAGAGGTGCACCCCCCCACCTCCACCCACCCCCACCCACACCAGGACAGTACTTCTGTGAAGGACGTCCCAATTAGGTTTATTACACTCTAGAGGTGCACCCCCCCCACCTCCACCCACACCCACACCAGGACAGTACTTCTGTGAAGGACGCCCCAATTAGGTTTATTACACTCTAGAGGTGCACCCCCCCACCTCCACCCACCCCCACCCACACCAGGACAGTACTTCTGTGAAGGACGTCCCAATTAGGTTTATTACACTCTATAGGTACACCCCCCCACCCCCCCACCCCACCCACACCAGGACAGTACTTCTGTGAAGGACGTCCCAATTAGGTTTATTACACTCTAGAGGTGCACCCCCCCACCTCCACCCACACCCACACCAGGACAGTACTTCTGTGAAGGACGCCCCAATTAGGTTTATTACACTCTAGAGGTGCACCCCCCCACCTCCACCCACCCCCACCCCCACCCACACCAGGACAGTACTTCTGTGAAGGACGTCCCAATTAGGTTTATTACACTCTAGAGGTGCACCCCCCACCCCCCCACCCACACCCACACCAGGACAGTACTTCTGTGAAGGACGCCCCAATTAGGCTTATTACACTCTAGAGGTGCACCCCCCCAACCTCCACCCCCCCACCCCCACCCACACCAGGACAGTACTTCTCTGAAGGACGTCCCAATTAGGTTTATTACACTCTAGAGGTGCACCCCCCCCCACACCCACCCCCACCCATACCCACACCAGGACAGTACTTCTGTGAAGGACGCCCCAATTAGGCTTATTACACTCTAGAGGTGCACCCCCCCACCCCCACCCCCACCCACACCCACACCAGGACAGTACTTCTCTGAAGGACGTCCCAATTAGGTTTATTACACTCTAGAGGTGCACCCCCCCAACCTCCACCCCCCACCCCCACCCACACCCACACCAGGACAGTACTTCTCTGAAGGACGTCCCAATTAGGTTTCTTACACTCTAGAGGTGCACACCCCCCCACACCCCGACACGTCCTTATCATAAAAGACTTAATTTCGCATACGTGCCGGGCATGGAGAAGTTTCCGCGCGCCACGCAGTCCAACTACCGTAAGTTCTGTAGATTTCGTTCACTGTCATGATTGACAGCCGCTCCGCTTTTCCTTCCGCGCGCGCGTTTCTGACTTATTTCAAATCGTCAGACGTCCTGCTGTTACGCTAATGAGACGTTTAAATGGCGACTTGGAATAAGCAGAAGCCCTCAAAGGTATAATGAACCTGCGCGTGCGCGCGCGCGAGAGAGAGAGCGAGAGAAACACACACACAGAGAAACACACACAGAGGGAGACAGAGAGACACGGAGAGAGACAAATACACACACACACAGAGACAGACAGACACACACACACACACAAACACACACACACAGACAGACACACACACACACAGGGAGAGACAGAGACACACACACACACACACACACACACACACACACACACGGAGAGACGGACAGACACACACACACACACACACACACACAGACAGACACACACACACACACACACAGACAGACACACACACACACAGGGAGAGACAGAGAGACACACACACACACACACACATGGAGAGACAGACAGACACACACACACACACACACACAGGGAGAGACAGAGAGACACACACACACACACACACAGGGAGAGACAGAGAGACACACACACACACACAGGGAGAGACAGAGAGACACACACACACACACACACACACATGGAGAGACAGACAGACACACACACACACACACACACACACACACACACACACAGACACACACACACACACACACACACAGACACACACACACACAGGGAGAGACAGAGAGACACACACACACACACAGGGAGACACACAGGGAGACAGGGAGACAGAGACACACACAGACAGGGAGAGACACACGCACACACACACACAGGGAGACAGAGAGGGACACACAGGGAGACAGAGACACACACACACACACACAGACACAGGGAGACACACACACACACACACACACACACAGGGAGACACACAGACACACACACACACACACAGACAGGGAGACAGAGACACACAGACACACACACACACACAGGGAGACACACACACACACACAGACAGGGAGACAGAGACACACAGACACACACACACACACAGGGAGACACACAGACAAACACACACACACACAGACAGGGAGACAGAGACATAGAGTCATTGCTGTGTTGTTGTTGTTGTTTTACATGCTTTGGCAATATGTACACAAACGTGTGTCATGCCAGTAAAGCACACGTTGAATTGAATCGATACAGAGAGACACTTGTTTTAGGGGAGGGCCAAAGGTCACACCATGCAGCACCATGTGTGTGTCAGAATGCCACAGCCGAAGGGTCAGCGAGTGACCAAAGCACTGTCAACTACTGCTCACATACTATTCTATATTTCCACCACTTCTACCTGTTCTACCTGTTCTACCCGTTCTACCCGTTCTACCCGTTCTACCACTTCTACCCGTTCTACCGTTCTACCCGTTCTACCCGTTCTACCCGCTCTACCCGTTCTACCCGTTCTACCACTTCTACCCGTTCTACCCGTTCTACCGTTCTACCCGTTCTACCCGTTCTACCCGCTCTACCCGTTCTACCCGTTCTACCTGTTCTACCCGTTCTACCCGTTCTACCTGTTCTACCTGTTCTACCCGTTCTACCCGCTCTACCCGTTCTACCACTTCTACCCGTTCTACCCGTTCTACCGTTCTACCCGTTCTACCCGCTCTACCCGTTCTACCCGTTCTACCCGTTCTACCCGTTCTACCTGTTCTACCCGTTCTACCCGTTCCACCGTTCTACCTGTTCTACCTGTTCTGCCCGTTCTACCCGTTCTACCCGTTCCACCGTTCTACCTGTTCTACCCGTTCTACCCGTTCTACCCGCTCTACCCGTTCTACCACTTCTACCTGTTCTACCCGTTCCACCGTTCTACCTGTTCTACCCGTTCTACCCGCTCTACCCGTTCTACCCGTTCCACCGTTCTACCCGTTCTACCGTTCTACCCGTTCTACCTGTTCTACCCGTTCCACCGTTCTACCTGTTCTACCTGTTCTGCCCGTTCTACCCGTTATACCCGTTCTACCCGTTCCACCGTTCTACCCGCTCTACCCGTTCCACCGTTCTACCCGTTCTACCCGTTCTACCGTTCTACCCGTTCTACCCGTTCTACCCGTTCCACCTGTTCTACCTGTTCTGCCCGTTCTACCCGTTCTACCCGTTCTACCCGTTCCACCGTTCTACCTGTTCTACCCGTTCTACCTGTTCTACCCGTTCTACCCGTTCTACCTGTTCTACCCGTTCTGCCCGTTCTACCCGTTCTACCCGTTCTACCTGTTCTACCCGTTCTACCTGTTCTACCTGGTCTACCCGTTCTACCTGTTCTACCCGTTCTACCTGTTCTACCCGTTCTACCCGTTCTACCTGTTCTACCTGTTCTACCCGTTCTACCCTGTTCTACCCGTTCTACCTGCTCCTTTTCACTTTTATTTATTCGTTTAGTTATTTATAGTTTAACACTGTATTAACCTATTTCACTGCCACCCGCCTTGGCAACATTGTAACATATGCAGCCCTGCCAATAAAGCATTACTGAATCGAACTGAATTCTCTCACACACACACACACACACACACACACACACACACACACACACACACACACACACACACACACACACACACACACACACACACACACACACAGACGGAGACACAGAGAGAGACACACAGAAAGACAGAGGAAGACAGAGAGAGAGAGAGAGAGACACACACACACACACACACACACACGCGCGAAGAGAGACAGAGAGAGAGACACAGAGGGAGACAGAGACACACACACACACACACACACACACAGAGAAACACACAAAAAGACAGACAAAGACACACACACACACACACACACACACACACACACACACACAGACGGAGACACAGAGAGAGACACACAGAAAGACAGAGGAAGACAGAGAGAGAGAGAGACACACACACACACACACACACACACACACACACACACACACACACACACACACGCGCGAAGAGAGACAGAGAGAGAGACACAGAGGGAGACAGAGACACACACACACACACACACACACACAGAGAAACACACAAAAAGACAGACAAAGACACACACACACACACACACACACACACACACACACACACAGACGGAGACACAGAGAGAGACACACAGAAAGACAGAGGAAGACAGAGAGAGAGAGAGACACACACACACACACACACACACACACACACACACGCGCGAAGAGAGACAGAGAGAGAGACACAGAGGGAGACAGAGACACACACACACACACACACACACACACAGAGAAACACACAAAAAGACAGACAAAGACACACACACACACACACACACACACGCGCGCGCGCGCGCGAAGAGAGACAGAGAGAGAGACACAGAGGGAGACAGAGACACACACACACACACACACACACACACAGAGAGAAACACACAAAAAGACAGACAGAGAGCGAAAGACACACACACACACACACACACACACACACACACACACACACACACACACACACACACACAGACGGAGACACAGAGAGAGACACACAGAAAGACAGAGGAAGACAGAGAGAGAGAGAGAGACACACACACACACACACACACACGCGCGCGCGCGCGCGAAGAGAGACAGAGAGAGAGACACAGAGGGAGACAGAGACACACACACACACACAGAGAAACACACAAAAAGACAGACAGAGAGAGAAAGACACACACACACACACACACACACACACACACACAGACGGAGACAGAGAGACACACACAGAAAGACAGAAGAAGACAGAGAGAGAAAGAGAGAAAGACACACACACACACACACACACACACACACACACACACACACACACACACACACACACACACACACACACACAGACACACGCTCCCACTTAACTCACTTAACTCCCGGCTCACAAACTTGCTTATGAAACGCAACGTCGAGTGAAAGCCAGGTTGGATTCTTACCACATTACCGCACCACTGATCATATTTACACCCTACACACCATAACTCGACAACAAATTATTTACTTGTTTTGTTGACTTCAAAAAAGCATTTGATTCAATTTCGCATTATGGCTTGTTCTACAAATGAACTGAAAGTGGTGCACGGGGTAAAACGTATGACCTTATAAAACCAGCGTACTCAGGAGCTAAGTGTGTTATTACAATCGGATCCAGAAGAACCCCATATAGCCCTCAGGAGTGCGGAGTGAGGCAGGGTTGCTCTTTAAGCCCAACTCTATTTAACATATACATTGAGTTGGCGACCATACTGGAAAAGTCATCGGCACCTGGATTCACTCTGCATGACAGTGAGGTCAAATTCCTACTCTATGCAGCTGACCTCGTCCTTCTTTAACCAATAGAGGAAGGACTCCAGATTCAATTAGACCTTCTTCAAAAGTTTTACCAGACCCGGGCCCTGGCAGTTAACATGAACAAAATTAATCTTTCAAAAAAGATCCAGATATCAGGGAAGACAGCACATATTTAGATTAGATTTAGATTAGATTAGATGAAAATTGAACATACACTAGATTACACCTACCTAAGCCTTAGCAACATCCATTGCACGTTGTCCATCTTGGGAGAGAGACCCCTCCCTCCTCTGTGGCTCTCCCTGAGGTTTCTTCTTATTTCTCTCCCTGTTAAAGGTTTTCTTTTTTTTAGGGAGTTGTTCCTTATCCGATGAGAGGGTCTAAGGACAGCATGTTGTGTTGCTGTTAAGCCCATTGAGGCAAATTTGTGATATTGGGCTATACAAACAAAATTGACTTGACTTGACTTAGAGTCAACTGTAAAGAAACATTCAACATGGCAGTGAATGAACTAAGAGGCAAGGCACGAGGGCTTTACTTGCCATAAAAAGACAAATTCCTTTTGAAATTCCAATCTGGATTTTGCTAAAAATACTTGCACCAGTGATGGAACCAATTGTCCTTTATGGCAGTGAAGTGTGTGGCCCGCTTGCAAGTCAGGAGCTAGATAAATGGGGAAAACATCCAATTGAGATCCTGCATGCTGAGTTTTGCAAAAACATCCTAAAAGTCCATTGGCACACTACAAACAAGGCGTGCGGGGCAGAATCAGGCCAATGTCCTGTTTTGATTCAAATTCAAAAAAGGGCAATCAAATTCTGGAAACGCCTCAAATTCAGTGACCCACACTCTTTCCATTATAACGCCTTGCAGTACCAAGAGTTGAGTAAAGATAAGAACTCTCCTACCAACTTGGTCTTCAGCCATCCTGTCCCACTAACACATACTAACACTTTAAAGGCACAAGACCAGAGACACACACACAGAGACGGAGAGAGAGAGAGACACACACACACACACAGATACACACAGACAGAGAAAGGGGGGGGGGGCTCCTGGGTCCAGTACATCAGGGTTACCCATCCATCCATCCATTATCCAAACCGCTTATCCTGCTCTCAGGGTCACGGGGATGCTGGAGCCTATCCCAGCAGTCATTGGGTGGCAGGCGGGGAGACACCCTGGGCAGGCCGCCAGGCCATCTCTAGTCATCAGTTTAGACAGGGGTTGGGTGACGCATGTCAATCAATCAGACATCACAAGGGTAGTAACAGTTCAGGTTTGCTGCGTCTGTGTTCCTGTGTTATTGTGGGCCATTTCTGGTTCCTCTTGGGTGTTCAGACTGACACACCTCCTCCACTTTTTGTGTCTGCAGCTGGATGCCGTCACCTGACGCACTCAGTGTGTAAGCGAAAGCGAGGGAGGAAGGGAAGGAAGGGGGGGGGGGATAATGAAACCTTTCCAGACTACACCCTGTTGTAACAGAATTTCACAGAAGTCTTGAGTCAGTGCTTTGGCCACACCACGTATCGACTGCTGCAATGTGATCCCGGCAGGCCTCCCCAGCAAACTTAATTCTGCAGCACGAATCGAAGCCCACTGATCATATCTCTCCCCTGCTGGTACAATTACACTGGTTTCTTGTTCATTCATTCATTCATTCATTCATTCATTCATTCATTCATTCATTCATTCATCTTCAGCCGCTTCTCCGGGGTCGGGTCGTGGTGGCAGCAAGCCCGAGTAGAGCACTCCAGACGTCCCTCTCCCCAGCAACGCCCTCCAGCTCCTCCTGGGGGATCCCGAGGCGTTCCCAGGCCAGATTGGACATGTAGTCCTTCCGGCGAGTTCTGGGTCTACCCCGGGGGTCTCCTCCCAGTTGGCCGTGCCCGGAAAACCTCCAAAGGAAGGCGCCCAGGAGGCATCCTGATCAGATGCCCGAACCACCTCAACTGGCTCCTTGTGACGTGAAGGAGCGGCGGCTCTCCTCCGAGCTCCCTTTGGGTGTCCGAGCTCCTCATATGGCTATCTAAGAGTATTGCTTCTTGCGTCACGGCAGATTAATTTGAAAACTTTTATCATGAACACGCAAATCTCTTCACAATCCATCCCGTTTATCTCCGACCTCCTTCGGACTTACACTCCACCTCGCTCCCTGCGGCCTTCACCAGCAGGTCTAGGGGCACTACCAGCCACCAACTTCAGCACACCGGGCGCCAGGCCTTTCTCCTATGCTGCACCCAAACTCCGCAACTCCATTCCCACGTCACATCCGCTCACTGGGCTCCGTTACGGAGTTCAAATCTGCTCTTAAAACCCACCTTTTTAAACTAACATACTCACTTTAACAGCGTTAACAGCATCAAATTCCTCTTTTTTTAAACTCCTGCCGATGTGCGCTGTGTTGCTTATTGGGTTTTATTGTTGACTGCACTAATGTTCTCACTGCTTTGCTTTATTGTATTTGATGTAAGGCAGTGTTTCTCAACCCAGTCCTCAAGGACCCCCTATCCTGCAGATTTTCATTGTAACCCTGCATAGGTAGCCCCGCTTGTACTTCCTCGACCAGTCATCTCGCAGCACTTAATTGTGCAAGGTGTGCAACGTCTGACAAAATTCATTGCTGATTGGTTGAATAACTACAAACAGGTACCTATTCAGGGTTGCAAAGAAAATCTGCAGGATAGGGGGTCCTTGAGGACTGGGTTGAGAAACACTGGTGTAAGGTGACCTTGAGTGTCACGAAAGGTGCCTTCAAATAAAATGTTTACTATTGTTATAAAGAAATTGGGGTTATTTCTGATGCTTTGGCAATGCAAATGTCAAATTTCTCGTAACAATAAAGCGAACCGAATAGAGACAGATAGACGGGGGGGGGGATGGAGAGACACTCAGGGAAGGATGGTTGAAAACAGGAAATGATGAAAGACGACGGCAAGAGAACAGTGGAGAATATGACAAGGACGAACATGAAAAAACAGCTTGGAGCGAACAACATGGAGAGAAAGAAGAAGAGCAGGGGGATTCTGACTCATTCGACAGAGAAGGAAAAGCAAGCTAGAGTAACGGAGAGAGAGAGGGAGGGAGGGAGAGAGACAGAGGAAACGAGAGGGGGAGACAAGGGAAAGCAAGAGTGACAGAGTGACAGAGCGAGACGGAGAGAGACGGAGAAAGCGAGAGGGAGACGGAGAGAGAGAAGAGGGAGAGAGACAGAGCGAGGGGGAGACAAGGGAAAGCGAGAGTGACAGAGTGATAGAGCGAGACGGAGAAAGACAGAGAAAGCGAGAGGGAGACGGAGAGAGAGAAGAGGGAGAGAGACAGAGCGAGGGGGAGACGGAGAGAGAGGAGAGGGAGAGAGACAGAGAAAGCGAGAGGGAGACAGAGAGAGAGAAGAGGGAGAGAGACAGAGCAAGAGGGGGAGAGAAAGCGAGAGGGAGACGGAGAGAGAGAAGAGGTAGAGAGACAGAGCGAGAGGGGGGGAGAGCGAGAGGGAGACAGAGAGAGAGAAGAGGGAGAGAGACAGAGCGAGAGGGGGAGAGGGGGAGAGAGAGAGCGACAGAGAGAGGAGAGGGAGAGGGAGGAGAGCGAGAGGGAGAGAGAGAGAAAGCGATAGGGAGACAGAGAGAGAGAAGAGGGAGAGAGACAGAGCGAGAGAAGAGGGAGAGAGACAGAGCGAGAGGGGGGGAGAGCGAGAGGGAGACAGAGAGAGAGAAGAGGTAGAGAGACAGAGCGAGAGGGGGGGAGAGCGAGAGGGAGACAGAGAGAGAGAAGAGGGAGAGAGACAGAGCGAGAGGGGGAGAGGGGGAGAGAGAGAGCGACAGAGAGAGGAGAGGGAGAGGGAGGAGAGCGAGAGGGAGAGAGAGAGAAAGCGATAGGGAGACAGAGAGAGAGAAGAGGGAGAGAGACAGAGCGAGAGGGGGAGAGAGAGAGCGACAGAGAGAGGAGAGTGAGAGGGAGGAGAGCGAGAGGGAGAGAGAGAGAGAGGAGAGGGAGAGAGAGAGCGAGAGGGGGAGAGACAGAGAGAGGAGAGGGAGAGGAGAGAGAGAGGGAGGAGAGAGACAGAGAAAGCGAGGGAGACAGAGAGAGAGAAGAGGGGGAGAGAGAGAGCGACAGAGAGAGAGAGGGGGGGGGGAGGGAGGGAGGGAATAACGAGCTCTGGCCGTTGTTAAGTAGAATAATTTATTGCAGTTCTTTGCTTATTTCTCTTGTTTTTAGTCCATTAATCTTAATTACAGATTTAAAAGCCGAAAAGCATTTACAGAGCGTACAAACATATTACATACAGAAACACTACAATCAGAGAGACTTGTCATCATCATCATCATCATCACCATCATCATCATCATCATCATTGTCCCGATGACAGAAACCCGTCATGTGGCTTTCTGTGGTTAAAGGTCACGCCGACGCAACGGAGGAGCGAAAAGAGAAGCGGCCATCTTCCTTTTTTCTCTTTTCTCAACGCATAAAAGAGTTGGAGTTTCTCTTTTCCAAGAGCACCGTGACGTCTCCCTCTCCCCCCCCTCTCTCTCCCCCCCTCCCCCCCCCCCTCTCTCTACGCACGGCTAGCTATCGACAGCGATGTGCAGCTAATATTTACATTAATTTGGCGGGGAAGAGAGGGAGGAGAAAAGGAGCGGGATAGGAGCCAGTATTGCTTTGAATCCACTGAATTCCCAAAATGGATGACGACTGTACAGAAGTTCGGAAAACTAAAGAAAAGTGACCGAGGTGAAGCTTTTCAGGTGAGAACGACACGGCAGGAGAGGCGACCGGGCTACAACCAGAACTGGACTGGCCAGTAAATGATGAGGGAAAGATGGAGAGAGGACGATAAGACAGATAAAATGGATGAAAAGGAAGGAAATTCCAAATCAAGTCGGGGGGTGGGGGGGGGGGGGGGTGAAAGAAGACGAAGGTTCAAACGCGCCGATCCCGCCCCCAAGTCAATCCGGGGACGCTCCTGATTGGAGAGACAAGCTGTCCGTTACATTCATCGCTCCCCTCGTCGGTTAGCTCTTTGAAATTATTGCAGTAGTAAAGCTCCGTTCGACTGACCAGCAGGAAGAGGAGGGGCGCGAAGAGCACTGCTCTTAGACGCCGACCGTGGACCACCCGCTGGTTTTCCAAGACACAAGTGTTGAAAGTGGGCCTCAAAAGACGTGCTGGATGGTTTTCGATGAGGCTCCCCACAAATGAACACTCGTATAATACCACCAATGGCACTGCGGAAAACTATGGAAGCACGTCGTCAGTTTTCCTCAATGAGCTCTTCCCAAAGGCCCGGCAAATAATACAACGTCTCACCTCATCTCATCTTCAGCCGCTTCTCCGGGGTGGGGTCACGGTGGCAGCAAGCTAAGTAGGGCACTCCAGACGCCCCTCTCCCCCAGCACCGCCCTCCAGCTCCTCCTGGGGGATCCCAAGGCGTTCCCAGGCCAGATCGGACATGTAGTCCCTCCAGCGAGTTCTGGGTCTACCCCGGGGCCTCCTCCCAGTTGGACGTGCCCGGAAAACCTCCAAAGGGAGGCGCCCGGGAGGCGTCCTGATCAGATGGCCGAACCACCTCAACTGGCTCCTTTCGACACGAAGGAGCGGCGGCTCTACTCCGAGCTCCCTCCGGATGTCCGAGCTCCTCCTCACCCTGTCTCTAAGGCCGAGCCCGGACACCCTACGGAGACGATAGAAATAATATCACCACAATAACAGAAGCAAACATCTGTGATATCGTCGGAGAGGAAAGAAACGAGAGGGTTTTTTTGTTTCGTACTGAATCCAGGTGCGGGTCGGCGTCTAGGAGGCAACCTGTTGATACATTCAACCCGGCGGCGCCGTGACGCCTGATGTCGACTGGAGACGACCAGACCAGTCAGTGTTGTGTTTAGGAGTCGGCCGCTGGCTTGTAGCTGATGTGAACGCTCTGCCTGTGTCGGATTATTTCTTTCCTTTTTTTTGTGGATCCCCTCCCCCCTTTTCCTCCCCCATTTGTACTCGGCCCATTACCCCACTCTTCCAAGCCGTCCCGGTCGCTGCTCCACCCCCTCTGCTGATCTGCCACATGCCTCCTTCGAAACGTGTGGAGTCGCCAGCCGCTGCTTTTCACCTGACAGTGAGGAGTTTCACCTGGGGGAAGTAGTGCGTGGGAGGATCACGCTATTCCCCCTCCCCCCTGAACAGGCGCCCTGACCAGAGGAGGCGCTAGTGCAACGACCAGGACACATACCCACATCCGGCTTCCCACCCGCAGACACGGCCAATCGTGTCTGCAGGGACGCCCGACCTAGCCGGAGGAAACACGGGGATTCAAACCGGCGACCCCCATGTTGGTGGGCAACGGAATAGACCGCCACGCTACCCGGACGCCCCGCGTCTGATTATTTCAGCAAAACGTTTGTCAAGTTTCCATCAACTTCTTCCACTTGAAATGTTTTTTGTTTTGCCGTATACGTAGAAACAGTAAGACGGCATTTGCGTGGGCGGGTAGTGAGATGCTCTATGACCAGGACGACGGACCACGACCCAAATGGCACCCCATAACCCCCGGAAGCTAACCCCAACCCAGAACTGATATGTACAGGATCAGGACGTGAATTTGGGGGAAGAAAATGCTTTAATAAAAGGCAGAGACTAGAACTCGAAAATAAGATGCGTTAAAAAAAAAATGAGGATCTGACTTCAACCATTCGGGTCAAACCCAGAGAGGTCACATATTTGATTCTGAAGTGTATGGATATGTGCTGAGCACGGACTTCCCAAAGTATCTCCGCCCGAAACCACGTTTGCCTTCGGTTCCTTCAGTGTTGACTTGTAAGGTGAGATGGGTCATGCGACGTGACGTGAAGACCGAGGCCTTTCTGCATTTTGACACCACGCCCGACCGGCCGACTGGTGGCCCGGCCCCCCGTGGCCACCTGGTCCGCCCCACCAAGCTCGGCAAGAAGCAAGAGCCAAATATTGGGGGGGGGGGATTGGCGCCAAAGTGTGGGGGGGGGGTGGTTCAAAAATCCTCAAGAGGAAATACAGTGGCAGGGGGCATCCCGGGTCGAGACCCCGCAGAGCAACTTGTTCCATTCTCCAGGACTTGGGCTTTAGAGAAGGCATTGGGTGTGATGTAGGCAAAGTACCCTACATCCAAGTAGTACATCGCCCTCATATTGTGAGGCCGCTACTGTGGTACTCACGCCAACCGGTTGCAGCTTCCTTTGAGACTGGTGGGTCCTGGGGAGGAAAAAAAACAACGATCCAATATGGTAACCGTGAGTTACGATCCAGAGTCTGGATCGTACCCTTCCCCAGACCGGGAGAAACAGAAACCAACGGCCGGGACCGCCAAGAGGAATGACCACAAGCAACGCCCCCCCCCCCCACCACCACCCCCACAAAAAAACACAATGCGATGACCAACAGCCTGCTCACAGGGCGGCGTTCAAGACCTGCCTCCTTCTCCCTTGAGAGCGGTGAACCACACGGCCGATCACACGCGCCACATATTCCGTGAGATCGATAACCACGAACCAAACCCACCGATCTGACCCGCCTGGTCTTGCAGCTAACTGGTGTGTGAAATGAACAGATGCTCATTGTTCAGGTGGCGTGAGGAAAAGCGAATTAGCTGTGTGAGACACACTGCTGGGGTCACACAATCATCTCAGTGGTGCGATGTTAAAACCGCATGTGTGCGTGCCTACACACACAAAAATACAAAAAAAAAAACAAATACACACACTCACACACACACACAAACAGTGTCAGAATTGTAGATGGCAGTAAGTTGTAAGTCGGAGATGCAGTGGTTAAAGAACAACTGTAGCCTAGCTCTGTGTGTGTGTGTGTGTGTAGGGGTGTGTGTAGGGGTGTGTGCGTTTGTGTATTACAATATGGAGCGTTGCATGAGTTCCTGTTGACAGTGAATGCCCTGATGCAAAGAGAACTATATCAGACTTTTAAAAACCTTACAAGTGCTTAAACAGCCTATGCGGTGTGTGTGTGTGTGTGTGTGCGTTATGTGTTTCCGCGAGGTGACAAATCATCTGTCGATGTGAGGTGAATATAAAACAATGCTGGTTGTGCACACAGTCAAGACACACATGCACACTCGCAACCACACTCAGGCAACAGGAGCAAACCTTTGACCCTCTGTTCCCCGGTCAGCCCAGTGGGAAAAAACAAAACACACAAATGAGAGAAAAAGGTCCGTCATGTGCAAACACGAGCGTTGAAAGGCCTCCAAAAAAGCCTCTTGGACTGTTTACACATCAAACATGAACGACAGGTAGCGACATGAAGATATGCTGCAGCCAAGCCGGACAGCCCAACTATCACTCCTTGATGTTAGCAGTGTGTGTGTGTGTGTGTGTGTGTGTGTGTGTGTGTGTGTTGTCTAATCCAGCTCTGGGGAGTCTGGTGCGTGCGTCAGTTCAGAGTGCGTTTCTCCGCCTTCCCTCATTGCCGTACTCTCTGCATCTTGTGGCTCTGTGGCAGGGGATGTGTCTGTGTCTGGCCCAGCCCCCGTGGGCGTGTCTCCCTCAACAGGCTCCTCCCCCTCGGGCTGCTCGGCCGCTTCCGTCTGCGGCTCTGCGGAGAGGGGCGCGTCTCCCTCAGCACTGTCCTGCCCCTCGGGCTCGCCGGTGGGCGCCGCCAGCTCCGCCGTGGCGGCTTCCCCCCTCACGGTGGCATCCGTGTCTCCATCTTCCTCTCTTAGCTCTTCCTCTTTCTTGTCCGCCCCCTCTTTCTCTCCACTCTCATCATTGTCATTGTCCTCCTCCTCCTCCGCAATGGAGGTGTTGGTTCTGTGGCCGGGGGCTGGCTTCACAGGGGTGTGCGTGGCGCAGGGGTGTAGGTGCAGGGGGGCAGCGGGGGGCAGCAGGGTGAGCGACTCGACGCTGAGCGTGTCGGCGCTGTCGTCCGTTAGCAGGGAGATGGTGGGCTGGGAGGCAGGGGTGAGGCTGGGGGCCAGAGCCGGGGCTGGAGGAGGGGAGGAGACCAGCGTCACGTCCCCTCCTCCTCCTTCCCCTTCTCCGCTAGAGGAGGAGGGGGCGGTGTGCTCCAAATATGTGCCGTCATCTATGAGAGGAAGGAGTGGACAGACACAGACGGATTATGTAGAGAGGTTTATGTAGAGAGACAGACGATATATTTTGGTTTCTGCTTTCAGTACTTTGAAACTTGAGAAACTGGGGGAATCTACAGCAGTTCTCTGTGAATCACGGATGCGCACGTGTACGCAGGTTTTGTTTCCAACGCAAAACTGCACCATCTTATATCACTCCATGATCCTATTTACATGCCGTCAATAAATCTGACGCAAGTGAATAATTGAATTAAGATGATAATTATAATTAGCCATCTACTTGCGTTTGCAATAATGTGGTCAATTTGATAATTAGAGTTGACAAGACTCATTAGATCGGTGAATTATGGAAACACAAGTTACGTCGCATATGACCCGACATCCCACATAGTGTTCTTTTCAGAAAATGCGTCCATTTCTGTTTCTATCGCCTATCTAAAAACTTAGGGATGTTGAGCCCCTGCATTTTACTGAGTATGAACATTGTTCCAATCCAGAGATAAGGTTGTCCATTGCCACCTGCCATGTGGTCTATTGTTTCAGCATCGTTTCAGTAACTGCAGCAAATCCATCCATCATCCGAACCGCTTATCCTGCACTCAGGGTCGCGGGGATGCTGGAGCCTACCCAGCAGTCACTGGGTGGCAGGTGGGGAGACACCCTGGACAGGCCGCCAGGCCATCACAGGGCCAACATACACACATTCACACCTAGGGACAATTTAGTACGGCCGATTCACCTGACCTACATGTCTTTGGACTGTGGGAGGAAACCAGAGCCCCCAGAGGAAACCCACCCAGACACAGGGAGAACATGCAAACTCCACTCAGAGGACAACCCAGGATGACCCCCAAGGTTGGACTACCCCGGGGCTCGAACCCAGGACCTTCTTTCTGTGAGGCGACCGCGCTAACCACTGCACCAACATGCCGGCAAAATTAAGACATTTAAAGTGAGTTTTTTTTTCTGGACCCCCCCCCCCTTTTCTCCCCAGTTGTATTTGGCCACTGTGATGGTGTCCAGTGTGTCTCCCCTCCTACTGGGATAGACTCCAGCATTCTGTGACCCCCATTGGGATAAGCGGCTTGGATAATGGATGGATGGATGTATTTGGGCAATTACCCCACAATTCCCACTAAAAGGTGACATGAAAATACCACTATAAATAAAAAAATATATAAATATAAATAAATAAATATATGTATCTTTATTTAAATATAAATAAAATCTTATAAAATAGATAAACATATTTAAATGTACATATAAATAATAATAAATAAAGAAATCAATCAAATATAAATAAAATGTATTTATATTTATTTAAATGTAAATAAAATCTGACCACTGATTGCTCAGAGAGAAATTGAACAGCTGTTTATAACCAGGAAATGCCAAAGCAGGTCTTACGAAACTTGTATTACACTTGATAATCTATCCATGTAAACAATTATTTGTTGTCAGTGACTCTCTTAGTTACACTAATATTGTTCATGTGAGGACACACATAGAGTTGGTCTTATTGATTTTTTTGAAAATAAAACACTCGTGTGGGGCGCTGGTAGACAAGGGAGGAAAAATTAGTCAACACGCCCACAAATGACCAGCAGGGCTGCGTTGTGAGGGGGTACTATCTGCAGTGGAAAACGAAATCCCAAAAAGTAAAGCAAGTAGAGCCGAATAGAGTTGAGCTGAGCCAATACTGTGCAGTGGAAAAGGGACATAAGTGACCTCTTCAGTCTCAGCTGACAGCAGGTATCCCCACCCGTATAAACAGCACAGTAGCATAACGACCGAAACCAATGATTGGTTTCACACGCAAATTGGCGTGGCCATTAACTGCAATTACAATGGCCATGTGTACGATTCACAGAGGATTGGGGAATAGTTGCAATCACAGCATTGTACAGTGCATCTGGAAAGTATTCACACCCCTTCACTTTCCCCACATTTTGTTATGTTACAGCCTTATTCCAAAATAGATTAAATTCCTTTTTTTTCTTATCAATCTACACACAATACCCCATAATGACAAAGCGAAAAAGGTTTTGTAGAAATTCTTGCAAATTTATTAAAAATAAAAAACATGTACATAAGTATTCACACCCTTTACTCAGTCCTTGGTTGAGGCACCCTTGGCAGCGATTACAGCCTCAAGTCTTTTTGGGTATGAAGCTACAAGCTTGGCACACCTATATTTGGGGTATTTCTCCCATTCTTCTCTGCAGATCCTCTCGAGCTCTGTAAGGTTAGATGGGGAGCGTTGCTGCACAGCCATTTTCAGGTCTTTCCAGAGATGTTCAATGGGGTTCAAGTCTGGGCTCTGGATGGGCCACTCAAGGACATTCATTGTCGTGTTGAAAGGTAAACCTTCGCCCCAGTCTGAGGTCCTGAGCGCTCTGGAGCAGGTTTTCATCAAGGATCTCTCTGTACTTTGCTCCTTTCATCTTTCCCTCGATCCTGACTAGTCTCCCAGTTCCTGCCGCTGAAGAACATCCCCACAGCATGATGCTGCCACCACCATGCTTCACTGTAGGGACGGTATTAGCAAGGTGATGAGAGGTGCCTGGTTTCCTCCAGACCTGACGTTTGGCATTCAGACCAAAGAGTTCAATCTTGGTTTCATCAGACCAGAGAATCTTGTTTCTCATGGTCTGAGAGTCCTTTGGGTGCTTTCTGGCAAACTCCAAGCGGGCTGTCATGGGCCTTTTACTGAGCAGAGGCTTCCGTCTGGCCACTCTACCATAAAGGCCTGATTGGTGGAGTGCTGCAGAGATGGTTGTCCTTCTGGAAGGTTCTCCCATCTCCACAGAGAAACGCTGGAGCTCTGTCAGTGACCATCGGGTTCTTGGTCACCTCCCTGACCAAGGCCTTTCCCCCCCGATTGCTCAGCTTGGCTGGGTGGCCAGCTCTAGGAAGAGTCCTGGTGGATCCAAACTTCTTCCATTTACAAATGATGGAGACCACTGTGGTCTTCTGGACCTTCAAAGCTGTAGAATTTTTTTTGTACCCTTCCCCAGATCTGTGCCTCGATACAATCCTGTCTCGGAGGTCCACAGACAATTCCTTTGACTTCATGGCTTGGTTTCTGCTCTGACATACACTGTCAACAGTGGGACCTTATATAGACAGGTGTGTGCCTTTCCAAATCATGTCCAATCAATTGAATTTACTACAGGTGGACTCCAATAAAGATATAGAAACATCTCAAGGATGATCAGTGGAAACAGGATGAACCTGAGCTCAATTTTGAGTGTCATAGCAAAGGGTGTGAATACTTATGTATATGCAATATTTCCGTTTTTTATTTTTAATAAATTTGCAATAAATTCTGAAAAACCTCTCACTTTGTCATTATGGGGTATTGTATGTAGATTGATGAGAAAAAAAAAGGAATTTAATCCATTTTAGAATAAGGCTGTAACATAACAAAATGTGGGGAAAGTGAAGGGGTGTGAATACTTTCCGGATGCACTGTAAGATGGCGAGCTAACCGGATCCTCCAGGAGGCACAGAGCCAGCTGTTGAAAGAACCGGTGAGACAAACTAATTTTACCATTGACGCTTTGAAAGCAAAACAGGAGCTGATACAACAGAGCCTCGCGTCATGGCTGGAAGAGACCTCTTTCCAACATGTGACTGAGTTCATGGAGAAGGCTCGCCTAGCGCAACATGGAACGTCGAAAACCAAGCGGCGAAAGAAGTTCCTTCTACTTGCTGCACACACCAGAGACAACGGCGCACAACGGACGGCACCCTTGACGGCAGACGGAGAGACACACGCCAGACACACGCCGGCGATGTGGACAAGTGGGTGAAGAATCTGTTCGACAGACAGACAACTCACCCAGGCGGAGAAAGACATCCTTGCTCAGGGGCTGAATTTTGCTGTCACACCCGAGGGAAATCCCAATGGTGGAACTGATCATAGCCATGGAATCGGCGATCCGTAACAACAATATCACAAACCCGGAAGCGGAGCAACTGCGGACAAAAGTTTCAGCCTGCCTCAGCAATGCGGCGCCATCCAACAGCAGCAGCGATGAGAAGAATGCACTCACGACTCTCAGTAAGGACCAGGGGTGGGACAATTCTGGATTGAATTCCGAATCATTCGATACGGTCTTCACGGTTCGAGACGCTCCCCATTTCGTGAGACTGTGTGTTATTAACACCAGAACGACCGGGATTTCACTCCTCCCTAAAACGACCATGGGCGGTCAAATACAGCTGGTTTTTAAAGTCTATATTCTGTCAAGATAAATACCCGATTGAGATATTAATGCATTGCATATGTCACCAAAATTACCATTTTAACAACTGTTTTATTAAACCAGATGGACTATCATGAGAAAGTTGTGATGTTACTCAGCGACATGAATACTTATGAGCCCCCGACACGAGATCCAGGCAGTCGGTTAGAACGGGACAATGCTATTGACAGAGTTTTGTAGCACAGATTATACCCAGGGGAAGCTACACCCAGTCTGTATGGCTTACCTAACCTATAACATCTCTACATTTCTGGCGTCTATTTTCAACCCGCTGGTAGACAGTACTGAACATTACATTCACAACACTATGGATTAGATGGGTAAGGTGAGGGACATCATTATGGGGGGGGGGGGGGTTGTTGATGAAACAATGGTCTCGTATGACGTTAAGTCCTCTCTTCACGTGCGTTCCTGTTGATGAAGCAGTGCAGGTAGTGCATATGAAATTAAAAAACGACCCCACCTTGAGCAATAGGACCACCCTTAACACTGACCGAGTGTGTCTGCTCCTGAAGCTGTGTCTCCAGTCCACATTACTTCACACACAGGGGGCAGTACTATAGGCAGAGGCATGGGTGTGCTATGGGTTCCCCAGTCTCACCTGTAGTGGCCAACCTGTATATAGAGGAAGTGGAAAAGAGGGCTCTGACACCACCTAGCCATGAGTTCAGATTTGTGGACGACACCTGGGTTAAAATTAAATCTCAGGATGTAGCACATTTCACCGACCATGTGAACTCTGTGGACAACCACATCAAGTTCACCAGGGAGGATGTGAAAAATGACTGGTTAGCCTTCTTCTTCTTTTTTTTTTGGATCCCCCCCCCCTTTTTTTTTCTATCCAATTGTACCGTCCAACTACCCCACTCTTCCAAGCCGTCCCGGTCGCTGCTCCACCCCCTCTGCCAATCTGGGGAAGGCTGCAGACGCCTCCTCCCATACATGTGGAGTTGCCAGCCGCTTCTTTTCATCTGACAGTGAGGAGTTTCACCAGGGGGACATAGCGCGTGGGAGGATCATGCTATTCCCCCCCAGTCCCCCCCCGGAACAGGCATCCCGACCGACCAGAGGTGCTAGTGCAGCGACCAGGACACACACCCATATCTGGCAGACACGGCCAATTGTGTCTGTAGGGACGCTTGACCAAGCCGGAGGTAATATGGGGATTCGATCCGACGCTCCCCATGTTGGTAGGCAATGGAATAGACCGCCACGCTACCCGGATGCCCCAAGTTAGCCTTCTTATTGCAAGTGGTGATGCGGGACAATTGATTGTTGAAGTTTACCGTAAACCAACACATACTAATCAGTACTTAAGGTTTGACTCTCATCATCCACCGGAGCACAAACTAGGAGTCATCAGGACGCTGTACCACCAAGGTCCCCACCGACACAGCGGCCGGGGAAGGGGAGAAATCCCACGTTAAACAGGCCCTGGTTAAGTGTGGTTATCCTAACTGGGCGTTTGTCAAAGCCGGGAAGACGCCCAAACAGTGCACCAGCCAATCAAAGAGAGGAGAAGGACAACAGCTGCCTAAGCGTAAACCAGTGGTGATTCCTTATGTGGCGGGGGTGTCAGAACAGTTGAGAAGTGTATTTTCCAAACACCGCGTCTCAGTTGCTTTCAAACCCCAAAACACGCTGCACCAGAAGCTGGTCCACCCCAAAGATCGGGTCCCCCGGCACAACCAGAGCAATATAGTGTACGCTGTGAAGTGCCAGGAGGGTTGCCGTGACTTGTACGTTGGGGACACCAAACAGACGCTGGCCAAGAGGACGGCACGACACAGGAGAGCTAACACGCCGGGCCAGGACTCCACAGTCTACACCATCTACAGGCCAGTGGCCCCTCTTTCAAGGATGAGGATGTGCACATCCTTGATAGGGAGGAACGCTTGTTTGAACGGGGAGTCAAAGAGGCCATCTGTGTGAAGAGGGAACGACCATCCCTGAGCTGGGAGGGGGGGGCTTAGAGTACATCTGTCACCATCTTACAATGCTGTGATTGAAAACATTACCGAATCCTCTGTGAATAGTACACATGGCCATTGTAACTCTAGTTAATGGTCATGGTAATTTGCATATGAAACCGATCGTTGGTTTGAGTCGTGATGCCACTGTGTTGTTTATAAGGGTGAGGATACCTGCAGTCAGCTGAGACTGAAAAGACAACTTATGCCCCTTTTCCACTGCACGGTACTGGCTCAGCTTGACTCTACTCTATTCGACTCTACACGCTTTACTTTTTGGGATTTCCTTTTCCGCTGCAGATAGTATCCCCTCATGGAGAAGCCCCGCTGGTCATTTGTGGGCGTGTTACCTCGTGTGTTTTTTTTTAGATTTTACTTACATTTAAATAAATATACGGATATTTATATTTATTTATTTATTTATTCATAGTGGTATTTTCATGTCACGTTTTAGTATCGGCTCAGCTCATTTGGAACCTCGACGGAGGCGGTACCAAAAAAAGTACCCGGTACCAGGTACTATCCCTAACTTTTGCCCAGTGGAAAACCAAAAAAAGCGAGCGGCGCCGAGTTGAGTCGAGCCGGTGCCATGCAGTGGAAAAGGGGCGTTAAGATTGAGGAAACATTTCTCCCACTAAACGTTGCGTTCGGATGAACAGATTCAGCTTTCTGCGACACAACATGTCACGTTACTAGTAACACAACACATGCCGTAGAATGCATGATGCATTTAGCTATTTGTGTGTGTGTGTGTGTGCGTGTGCGTGCATGTATGTACTCTATTCAGACCAGAATCACAACATCCGACTACGGGTCTACATCTGAGAACTGGAACCCAGTATTGATACTGACACAGGTAAGAATGAAAGGGTGCAGCATATCAGATGTATAAATATCAGAATCATTTCTTAACACTGACACAATTCAGTGAGAGAAACTGAACATGTTGACATGAACATGTATATTTATGCCGTTTCCTGAGGGGAATCGATGGCTTATTAATTTACATAACATTGGCACACGTAACGTCATACCCCGCTGATACAATGGCCATTCCTATACAAATGTGCCTTCTTAAAAGGTCGGTTGGCCAGGCCCACTCAAGATGGCTGCCAAAGAACCCGTGATAATGAGGGGCGTCCCGGTAGCATAGTGGTCTATTCCGTTGCCTACCAAGACGGGGGTCGCGGGTTCGAATCCCCGAGTTACCTCTGGCTTGGTTGGGCGTCCCTACAGACACAACTGGCAGTGGCTGCGGGTGGGAAGCCGGATGTGGGTATGTGTCCTGGTCGCTGCACTAGCGCCTCCTCTGGTCAATCGGGGCGCCTGTTTAGGCGGGGAGGGGGAACTGGGGGGAATAGCGTGATCCTCCCATGTGCTACGTCCCCCTGGTGAAACTCCTCACTGTCAGGTGAAAAGAAGCGGCTGGTGACCCCACATGTCTCGGAGGAGGCATGTGGTAGTCTGCAGCCCTCCCCGGATCGGCAGAGGGGGTGGAGCAGCGACCGGGGCGGCTCGGAAGAGTGGGGGAATTGGCCACGCACAATTGGGGTGAAAAAGGGAGGAGAAAAAAACAGAAGCTGTGATAATGTTGTCATTGAAATAAGCATTTTGAAGAAGAAAAGGCGCCAGACATTGGACAACCAATGCCCATTTGGGTGATGATGTCATCAAAATTGTGACCAGCCTTTTGCATAGTGACATCATACATGATGTCCTTACATCTGGAGGTGTCACTTGAATATAATCTAATTCTTTTTTTTTTTGGATTTCCCCCCCATTTACTCCCCAACTGCATTTGGCCAATTACCCCACTCTTCCAGGGAGGGCTGCAGACTACCACATGCCTCCTCCGATACATGTGGAGTTGCCAGCCACTTCTTTTCACCTGACAGTGAGGAGTTTCACCAGGGGGACGTAGTGCGTGGGAAGATCACGCTATTCCCCCCCCCAGTTCCCCCCCGAACAGGCACACTGACCGACCAGAGGAGGCGCTAGTGCAGCAACCAGGACACATACCCACATCCGGCTTCCCACCCGCAGACACGGCCGGTTGTGTCTGTAGGGACGCCCGACCACGCCGGAGGTAACACGGGGATTTGAACCGGCGATCCCCGTGTTGGTAGGCAATAGAACAGACCGCTACACAACCCGGACGCCCTAGGATTTAATTCTACAGAGACTGCATCCAACACCTCTCGCCGTAATCTACAAAACGGCAGTTTTGTTGAGGTGTGACCTGCTGCTGGGACCAGTCAAACAGAACCAAACCAAGTCCTGAAGCAACTGTTAACACTTCTATAACACTCACACACCCATACCAGTATATCAAAGATGGCTGAATCAGTTCATCCTACTTTCTTACCTGGATTAATGAGCATACCTGATGCCCCACCTGCATGGTACGGTATTGGTATGTATGGAGGGCACGGGATGGAAAACTGTGAAACCGGTTCTTAGGGAGCTCTGTACGTCAATGCAGTGTATGAATATGTTGTATAGAGGTTTTCGCACGCACATTTGTGTGTGTGTGTTACCTGTAGAGTTCTGTACTGATATAGTACTCGCTGTCACGGAGTCACACCGCCCTGTACTCCCACTCCCACTGGAGGGAGTTGAGGGAGACGAGACGGGGGAGGGACTGTGCTGGGATATACAGTGTGCCACCGCAAAACCTGGGAAAGACCATATATGTGTGTGTGCGCACACACACGCACATGCGCACACACACACAAACACACACATGCGCACACACACACACACACCCCAGTTATTTTCCTTTTTCATATTGTTGGTAAATGTCCATTGTATTTTTTATTTTCATTTATTTATATTTATTTATTATCTATATTATGTTTATTTATATATTTGTTATTTATATTATATTTATTTATATATGTTTATTATTTTTATTTATCTATTTATTATTTACTATTTACATTATATTTATTTTTATTTATTTAAAAATTCTACTTAAATTGCATTGCATTACTTTTATTAAAAAAAAAGTGTCCAAAATAAATTAGGTGCAATTGATAGATTGTTTCTACAGGAAAAAAAAAACTAAAAACCCTAATAGTCAAATACGGGGGCGGTTTTAAATAGTTCCTGTGCTTTTGTCGGCAACAGTCATCAACTTGATCTGAAGAACAGATTATTTCACTGAATTCTCATTTCATTACTTAAGGGCTTGTTTCTAGAGACCAGCCCGATGCTGGAAGGTTAAGTAAAGCTACCAGCACATGTAAGTGGAGACTGTTGAGTACATACAGGGAGACGGAGACCGGTTTTACAAGGCCATCAGATACAGCAGAATACAGAGTCGGGTCAACGGGGCCAATCTTGAAGCCACAGCACATAGCGTACAGGACCCTGAAGGACACTGGCATTTACCGGTGTGGAAAGATGGCGGCGCGAATTCACGTTTGCGGCGGCGTCACCGTGCAGTGTCTTTGTCCGCGTCTGCGTCTAAGGTGTGTCTTCGTTTGATAGCTGGGAGAGCCTGGTCTGCTGCATCCTGTGGGCCCAGGGACCACGGGCCCTGTCTGGAGCTGCACCCGAGGGGGTAACACCGAGGGCGGTCTGACAGGATGCGGAAGCGGGGCAGGCTAAGCTAACTGCTAGCCCATGCAGACCGGCAGTTCCGATAACACAGAGGGCGGTCTGGCAGCGGCCTCACCTGGCGTTGACTTGTGGTACTTTTGGTGTTGTTGTGTGGAGTGCGGGGAGGTGTGTCAAGGGTGTCTGACCGAGGGCTAGCATTGGATCGGCTGAGGGAGCTTGGTCTGCTGCATTCCGGTGGGCCCAAGGACCACGGCCCCTGCCTGGAGCTGCTCCCCAAGAGGAAACACCGAGGGCGGTCTGACAGGACGCGGAAGCGGGGCAGAATAAGCTAACTGCTAGCCCATGCAGACCAGCAGTTCCGACAGTCATCCTGGATGGCGTTCGGTCCGTTGGACAGCGATTTTATTTTATTTTTTGTTTAGTTTGGATGGATGTGTTAGTTTGGATACATGTGTTAGTTTGGATATATGTGTTCTTGCTGTTTTTGGATGTGTGTTTTTGTCTTTGTGTTGCACTGCGGTGGGCTGGGGGGGGAACGACATTTTGTTTCATTTCATGTATGACAAAGTATTCCTGAAGTATTCCTGATTCCTAACGGTACATTACCTGGGACTTTATCCACGGAGGCGAAGACAGATCTGTTTGCTGTGGGGTCATTGGGCGCTCGCCGCGACTGCTCATAGAAACGGAAGGGCAGGCCGCCGGGTGAGGCGTTCGCAGTCTGGCTGAAGCCCAACACCTCTGTTGCACCAGGCTGCACGGGCAAGTCCAGAAGGGCTGTGTGTGTAGTGAGACAAAGAAACGGTGACAATGTCGGAGTGTACATATGTGTGTGTGTGTGTGTGTATGTGAGCGGGTGCAGTGAAAAGGAAAGTCTTTGAGTGGATTCGCAACACTAATCTAAACAGACTTGTAAGTGTGTGCGTGTGTGTGTTTGTGTGTGTGTGTGTGTGTGTGAAAACCCCGGTTACATGATAACAGGGCTTCCTTTGGCGAGCCGCCGCTTGGCTAAAGAGTGCCTTCCTTTACAGTTCTACAAAACAGGCCCCGGAGATAGGATGACTAACAGGTGCACCCATTACTTGGAGCGATTCCTGTGACCTGTCAGGTTTGAGCGTCTATACCGGAGGGGTCATTATTAGCTTACTTGTGCTTGTTGCTGTGTGTGGAATGATTATTAATAACTCATTTGCATGTATTCCCACATCTGTGCAGCAAGGGAAGCTGACACCACCTTCTGGTGCATTGCAAAATAAATTGTGATTTGCGGCCTGTTGAGTTTACCAAGGAACTATGGCAGGGATCCCACCACCCTGCTTCAGGTTGATTAATGTGATAAACAGCGTCCTGGGTGCGACGTTAAACCGCAACCGTCGGGTCGTTGGTGACTAAACCGGCACCCACACACACACACACACACACACACACTTCAACCCTTGGGGTGTTGTGAGGAGGGTGTGTGGACACCCAGCAGGACTAAAAACCAAACCTGTCAAAGGGTGGAGGAGTTCCTTTGTGAACCAACGGCCATCCATACCCGGAGAGGAGATAGGGACCACCAGGTACTCCCCCTACTGACACACAATGACTCAACCGATGTTGAGGCACCAGCTGTGCTCCTACAACCTCCATAGGTTACGGAACTGATGATGATGATAAGTGTGTTAAAACTAACTGCCTGGTTTGGCAGGAAAAATTAGGCGGTGGGACTTTGCAAACTAGTCCCAGTGGCTGGTGGATGAACAAGTCACTTTCCTTTGTGCAAAACACGTTACGCGTCACACATTCCACGCCTCTTTTTCTTAAAGTGACTTCGATCGAGTGCAACCTTAGGAGTTTCTTATCTTTAAATCCGAAACGTTACCAGTAATGGAGTGACGTGAGGTCAAGGTCTCGGAGTTTTTGCATTTTCCCTATAGCCATGAAATGACTGTGTGAGACAGAAGGCAGAGACGAGAACAGACAGCGAGAGGTTCAGAGAATCTAAAGAGAAGAGCCTACCCAAACCCGAGGGGGAGAAATGCGTCAGGGAAGGAGTTGTGTGTGTATGGGTGTCAGCGTTCGATGGAAGACAGGGTGGGGCGGGGAGCAGCGGTGACTCCGCCGTCGCCGTCTGCTCGTATCTGACCTGCGATCCTCTGCATCTTCATACGGCGGGCCTGGATGCGTCCCTTGGCAAGCCGCTGCTTGGCGATGATGCAGCGGATGTGGTCAGCGAAAATGAAGTTGGCCTGCAGGATGGGCAGGGGCTTGGCGTGCGGGTTGGAGCTGGGCTTGTGGATGACGATGTTCAGCGCTCTGCTGTCGTCCTCCACACCAGACACCTGCATGTCCTGATGTGTATATTGGGGTGGGGGGTGGGTGGAGAAAGTTTGTCTCAACTTGCTACAAATTCAGAAACAACAAATCAATCGTATTTACTTCAATTCAGACATGAATCAACTCCATACTAAACAGTAACAATTGTAATGGGGTTTCTATTGATTCTTACGTTCACCATTATTATTACTCTGTTGCCCATTTCACCTTGTACTGTTTTTGTTTTTGTTAAGTTTCCCCCCTTTTTCTCCCCCAATTGAATCTGTCCAACTACCCCACTCTTCCAAGCTGTCCGGGTCACTGCTCCGCCCCCTCCGCCGATCCGGGGAGGGCTACAGACTACCACCAGCCTCCTCCCATACATGTGGAGTCGCCAGCCGCTTCTTTTCACCCGACAGTGAGGAGTTTCACCAGGGGGACGTAGCACATGGGAGTATCACGCTATTCCCCCCAAGTTCCCCCTCCCCCCTGAACAGGCGCCTCAACCGACCAGAGGATGTGCTAGTGCGGTGACCAGGACTCATACCCACACCCAGCTTCCCACCGGCAGACATGTCCAATTGTGTCTGTAGGGACGCCCGACCAAGCCGGAGGTAACACGGGGATTTGAACTGGCGATCCCCGTATTGGTAGGCAATGGAATAGACCGCCACGCTACCCGGACGCCCCCCTTGTACTGCATTTCTGATGAATCTGTGACTTTTCTCTTTTGTGCTTTCATTTAATGTACTCAAGTGTTTCATCAACACAGGCCGCTTCCTCTAATGTTAAGGAGGCGTCCTGAAACTGAATGTGAATTGGGAGGAAGGGAGACGGAAAGATGGAGAAGGCGAGGAAAGGACAGCCACGGAAGGAGGGGAGAAACAGGAATAGACGAGAGAAGACGGGAGACGGCGGGAGGACTAGAGCGAAGGCTAAAACAGAAAGAGGAGGAAGAAGAAAAGAGGGAGTGAGGGACAGAGATGGGAAGTGAGCGGGAGAAAGAAAGAGAGGAGGAGAAAGCGAGGAAGAAAAAACAGCGAGAAGAATGGAAAGAGAAAGAGACGAAAAGAGGGAAAAACAGGAGGGCAAAAACAGGGAAAGAAGAAATGAGATGATTGGGAGAGTGAATACGACGACAAAAAAGGGGGAAAAGAAACAAAGGAGGGAGAGCAGAATCCAAACACACAGTGAGAAAGAGAGAGAGAGGGAGAGAGAGAGAGAGGGAGAGAGAGAGAGAGAGAGAGAGGGAGAGAGAGAGAGGGAGAGAGAGAGAGAGAGAGAGAGAGAGAGAGAGAGAGAGAGAGAGGGAGAGAGGGAGAGAGAGAGAGAGAGAGAGAGAGAGAGAGGGAGAGAGGGAGAGAGAGAGAGAGAGAGAGAGAGAGAGAGAGAGAGGGAGAGGGAGAGAGAGAGAGAGAGAGGGAGAGAGGGAGAGAAGAAGCAGAGGAATTGTGACTTATATTAAGCGCTGGAAAGTGACTGAGTAAGCGAGCCGAACGGACAAGGCGTTCACGCTGGAAAGGAAGTCCACGTCATCGACACATCAAATGTCAGAGGAAACACTGCGTAAAAACAATACTAAACCATGATAAGACAGGCCACCCGCTAATGACAAAGAGACGCGGAGCGAGACGAGGGACAACAAAGGCAGCCAGCGGACAGACGAAGGCGGGCGAACCCAAGGAAAGGGTTAAACTAAAGTGAGAAAACGTAAAGTGTAATGTAAACCAGAAGTGAGAGAACGAGGACGAGAAGACGGGGGGCTGTGAAAATGGTGACGAGAAAGAAGACGAACGGAGGAAGGAGGCGAGTCCGGGCAGCGTGGCGGTCTATTCTGTTGAGCTACCACCACGGGGATCGCCGGTTCGAATCCCCGTGTTGCCTCCGGCTTGGTCGGGCGTCCCTACATACGCAACTGGCCGTGTCTGCGGGTGGGAAGCCGGGTGTGGGTGTGTGTCCTGGTCACTGCACTAGCGCCTCCTCTGGTCGGTCGGGGTGCCTGTTCGAGGGGGGAGGGGGAACTGGGAGGGGGGGGTAGCGATATCCTCCCACGCGCTATGTCCCCCCTGGTGAAACTCCTCACTGTCAGGTGAAAAGAAGCGGCTGGCGACTCCACATGTATGGGAGGAGGCGTGTGGTAGTCTGCAGCACCTCCCCGGATCGGAAGGGCAGAAAGCGACCGGGACGGCTCGGGAAGAAGGGGGTAATTGGCCAGATACGATTGGGAAGAAAAAGGGAGCAAAAAAGGGGATGGAGGAAGGAGAGGGAGGAGTGAGAAAACAGAAACGACACAGATGCAGAGTCATGGATATGATATGAGGCACAGCCGTTACTGAGAAAACAATGTAACGACATGTAACAAACGAGCTCTCGGCACAATCAGGCAGACTGTCAGACTCTACGAGCTGACCTGAGGTTACTCTAATGTGGCACGAATGGCGACAATGCGATATAAATCGGCCGTTGGCGCCCCGGTCCTGGGTACATTCAATATAGTCCCACAAGACAAACATGTAGATGCATTAACGACGGCGGCTTATTACCCAAAGATCCTCAAAAAGAAGGGACAACACGGGTTCACAGTTCTACCGAGTGAGCCAGAGGTCCAGTTATATGTCTAGCCATCCATCCATTATCCAGTCCGCTTATCTTGCTCAGGGTCGCGGGGATGCTGGAGCCTATCCCAGCAGCCATTGCGTGGCAGGCGGGGACACACCCTGGACGCCCCCCCCCCACCCACACACACACACACACCTAGCGACAATTTAGCACGGCTGATTCACCTGACCTACATGTGTTTGGACTGTGGGAGGAAACCGGAGCCCCCGGAGGAAACCCACGCAGACACGGGGAGAACATGCAAACTCCACACAGAGGACGACCCGGGACGACCCACCAAGGTTGGACTACCCCGGGACTTGAACCCAGGACCGTCTTGCTGTGAGGCGACCGCGCTAACCACTGCGCCGCCATCTCTAGCCACTTCTAACGAAACACTCTGAATGCTTGACAGCAACACACACACACACACACACACACACACTGACTGCGGTCCAAATTTTCCGACACCCTCTAAAACTTGCTCGGAGCCGATGGCGCCGATTACTTTGTCAACAACTTGAAAAACCTGTCTACCATGACGATCAGATGGCCACAATCACAAAGCATTTGGTGAATTAGTGTTTAGTAGACTGAGACCGTGTCCACACAAGGTCTGAAGGGGGGAGGGCAAGGAATGCCAAAAGTGACGTTTTGATGAATGGGAGAGAAGAGATAAGATGAAAAAGGAAATGAAATAACAAGAAAGATAAAAGACAAGAAAAGCACCGAGTCCATTTGCCATACTATATATGGCCAAATGGACTCTAATCTCTTCACACACACACACACGCCCACGCCCACGTGTACCTGGAGTAGGCCCGCGAACTTGACCACGCCCCAGCCCAGCCGTTTGGTCTCTGGTTCAACCAGACTCATCTGGTAAATGTCTACGGCGAGGAACCTCTGGGCCTGGCCGCCATCTTTACTGACCACCATGCAGGCGATGAGGTCGCTGTTATCTGTTTGAAGGAAAGTGGGGGAATAAACAAGACATCAATTCCTTTGAATCAATGTAAAATTGCCGTTCCGACTGGTGAACCTGGGTTTGTTAGCCATCTTTCCTGGCCACTGTCACAGGCCAAAAAAGATAACAAAACCTGTAAATAAGCTGTCAACAGAAGATTAATTATAGATACTGTGGCCCCAACCTTTATTTTCCTGGCTCTCGTTCGGACTTTCGGTCCTCTTTGACCAGATCAAAAGAAGCTGATAAACTTTATATCACCGATATTGAACTAAAATGAGCAAACTTTGGGTTGGGCCGTCATCTTTCCTGGCCACAGAGTACATAAAGCAGAACACAATCCTGCACACTGTGTTTCGCATTGTGACACTGACACTTACAGTGCCTTGCCAATGTATTCAACCCCGTTGACAAGTCATCACCAATTTCTGGATTATAAATGGATGGAGTCTTATGGATCATTAAAGATTATACAAGATACGGGTCGGGGATGAGTGGTAGCCTCAAGTGAAGGAGTTCAAGTATCTCGGGGTCTTGTTCACGAGTGAGGGGAGGATGGAGCGGGAGATTCACGGGCGGATTGGTGCAGCATCGGCAGTAATGTGGATGTTGTACCGGACCGTCGCGGTGAACAGGGAGCTGAGCCGGGAGGCAAAGCTCTCAATTTACCAGTCAATCTTCGTTCCAACCCTCACCTATGGTCATGAGCTTTGGGTGGTAACCGAAAGGGTGAGAACGCGGATACAAGCGGCTGAAATGAGTTTCCTCCGTAGGGTGTCTGGGCTCTGCCTTAGAGATAGGGTGAGGAGCCGCTGCTCCTTCGCATCGAATGGAGCCAGTTGAGGTGGTTCGCGCATCTGATCAGGATGCCTCCTGGGCGCCTTCCTTTGGAGGTTTACCGGGCACGGCCAACTGGAAGGAGACCCCGGGGTAGACCCAGAACTCCCTGGAGGGACTACATGTCCAATCTGGCCTGGGAACGCCTTGGGATCCCCCAGGAGGAGCTGGAGGGCGTTGCTGGGGAGAGGGACGTGTGGAGCGCCCTACTTAGCTTGCTGCCACCGCCACCCGACCCCGGAGAAGCGGCTGAAGATGAATGAATGAATATTATAATTAATATTTTATATTAATAAAATCAAATTTATTAATAAAAAGTCAGTGAAACACAACTTAGTTGGGCTGTGGGAACATGCTGTGAGAGCTTACGGGTTCACAACAGTAATATTGTTCAGGAACAGACGTGTGAGTATCTTTTACAATCCGGAAATGAGGGACGACTGTCGAGGGGGTTGAATACTTTTGCAAGGTGCTGTAAATGGCCTTTAGAGTACCGACCGTTTCCGTCTAACCGGATATTAGTCAGAGTTATACAAATCCATTCACGGCAAAGTCAACATCTTAAACCACGTCATGCATGTTCCAATTTGATATCAGGTGTGGTGTCTGACAATTGTCAGTGTACGCACAAACACATTAAACACATTGAACACCGTGTGATGAAAGGCTATATAAACGTCCACCTGAGTCAGATCATGAGTCATTATACGGATGTAAACCATTAAACAAGCAGCGTCCGATCTGTCCGATATCAAGCATGAACGCTTTAAAGCACCACATGCCGTGAAATCCCATCAACCTCTTGGTTGACGGGGCGCCCAGAGTTAAGTAAATACAAGAAAAACAGCTAACAGTTCGACAATCCCCAGTTGGATTTGACAGGCGTCCCTTCAGCCCACTGAGACAGGCCTATGTTGTACAGTACAGGCTGGTGCAACTGGTACGGCTGAACACCCGGGGTTTGGGTAGGGACGCTGTTAGCAACGAGCTTCCTGGTATCTACGAGAAAAACGGATGCTATTTCCACGTCTGTGTGGTGCAGTGGTGACTCTGAGGTGACTCTAGGCAATCTTGCTGTGTCCGACTCAGGAATCAGGAAGAATCAGGAACGAGGACTCAGGAACAATGTATTGCCATTTCTTTCATGTACTTGTGTACACAAAAGAAAGGAAATTCCGTTTCCCCCCCTGCCCACAGCAGTGCGACACAAAAGACAACAGCACACATCCAAAAACATCCAAAAAAACAACAACAGAGAGAACAAAGCAAAAACAAACACAAACAGGTAACAACAGAGTCCACAGCGCTGTCCAAAATAGAGGACGAACGCCAGCCAGGATGACTGTCAGAACTGCCGGTCTGCATGGGCTAGCAGTTAGCTTAGCCTGCCCCGCTTCCGCGTCCCGCCAGACCGCCCTCGGCGTTTCCTCATCGGGCGCAGCTCCAGCAGACCAGGCTCCCCCCAGGAGATCCAACGCCAGCTCTCCCAGCCATCAAACAAAGACAAAACAAACCTGGACGCAGGCGTGGAAAGGCACCGCATGGACGGCGCTGGGTGAAGCCGCTGCAAATGCGAATTTGCGCCACCATCTTCCCACGATTCGCGCAATGATAATAACTCACACATAGATTTCTTAACTCCAGCCCTTCGCACCTCCAGCACTGTCATCTTTTTAATTACGTGAGGTAGTCGGTTGATTTCACCTGTAGGCGGACCTAAGAGCTCGTTAATTAGACAACAGAGTAGAAAACCAGCGGTATTGTGTCTGAGCGACTCGAGCTGAGGGCCACTGTTTCACTTCCTCTAGTCGTTTCCCCACAATCTTCACCTCCTGAGAAGAAAGTTGGGGTGTGCATCCTTTTCTCCTATATGAAGCGTTTGACTGCACCGAAGTACACTAAATAAAATGGTGTGCTGGTTGAGGGCAGGCGCCTCTCAGCATTTCACATGACTAAGTCAACAACAACAACACATCTAAGGGCTTGTCTGGCAAAACGCCTGCAGATTCCGTGGAAATGACAGTGAACTGGAAGATGCCAATGGAGAGGAAATGAGCCAAGTGGTGATAGATTTTAGCAAGAGAGCTCATAAAACCTACCATACAAACCCTTATACACAAAATTCACCATAGAAACCCTTATACACAAAACCTACCATACAAACCCTTATACACAAAATTCACCATAGAAACCCTTATACACAAAACCTACCATACAAACCCTTATACACAAAATTCACCATAGAAACCCTTATACACAAAACCTACCATACAAACCCTTATACACAAAATTCACCATAGAAACCCTTATACACAAAACCTACCATACAAACCCTTATACACAAAATTCACCATAGAAACCCTTATACACAAAACCTACCATACAAACCCTTATACACAAAATCTACCATGGAAACCCTTACACACAAAACCTACCATACAAACCCTTATACACAAAATCTACCATGGAAACCCTTATACACAAAACCTACAATACAAACCCTTATACACAAAATCTACCATACAAACCCTTATACACAAAATCTACCATGGAAACCCTTATACACAAAATCTACCATACAAACCCTTATACACAAAACCTACCATACAAACCCTTATACACAAAATTCACCATAGAAACCCTTATACACAAAATCTACCATGGAAACCCTTATACACAAAACCTACCATACAAACCTTTAGACACAAAACCTACCATACAAACCCTTATACACAAAATTCACCATAGAAACCCTTATACACAAAATCTACCATGGAAACCCTTATACACAAAACCTACCGTACAAACCCTTATACACAAAATTCATCATAGAAACCCTTATACACAAAACCTACCATACAAACCCTTATACACAAAATTCACCATAGAAACCCTTATACACAAAACCTACCATACAAACCCTTATACACAAAACCTACCATGGAAACCCTTACACACAAAACCTACCATACAAACCCTTATACACAAAATCTACCATGGAAACCCTTATACACAAAACCTACAATACAAACCCTTATACACAAAATCTACCATACAAACCCTTATACACAAAATCTACCATGGAAACCCTTATACACAAAACCTACCATACAAACCCTTATACACAAAATCTACCATACAAACCCTTATACACAAAATTCACCATAGAAACCCTTATACACAAAACCTACGATACAAACCCTTATACACAAAATCTACCATACAAACCCTTATACACAAAATCTACCATGGAAACCCTTATACACAAAACCTACCATACAAACCCTTATACACAAAACCTACGATACAAACCCTTATACACAAAATCTACCATACAAACCCTTATACACAAAATCTACCATGGACCCCTTATACACAAAACCTATGATACAAACCCTTATACACAAAATTCACCATGGAAACCCTTATACACAAAACCTATGATACAAACCCTTATACACAAAACCTACCATACAAACCCTTATACACAAAACCTACCATACAAACCCTTATACACAAAACCTACCATACAAACCCTTATACACAAAACCTACCATACAAACCCTTGTACACAAAACCTACCATAGAAACCCTTATACACAAAACCTACCATACAAATCCTTATACACAAAACCTACCATACAAATCCTTACACACAAAACCTACCATACAAACCCTTATACACAAAATCTACCATACAAACCCTTATACACAAAATCTACCATGGAAACCCTTATACACAAAACCTATGACACAAACCCTTATACACAAAACCTACCATACAAACCCTTATACACAAAACCTACCATACAAATCCTTATACACAAAACCTACCATACAAATCCTTATACACAAAACCTACCATACAAACCCTTATACACAAAACCTACTATACAAACCCTTATACACAAAATCTACCATACAAACCCTTATACACAAAACCTACCATACAAACCCTTATACACAAAACCTACCATACAAACCCTTGTACACAAAACCTACCATAGAAACCCTTATACACAAAACCTACCATACAAACCCTTGTACACAAAACCTACCATACAAACCCTTATACACAAAACCTACCATACAAACCCTTATACACAAAACCTACCATACAAACCCTTATACACAAAAACTCAAGCACACATGTGCACTCTCTCTCTCACACAAACACACTAACACAAACACACACACACACACAAACACACACACACTAACACAAACAAACATACACACACACAAACACACACACAAACACAAACACAGACACACATTAACACACACACACACGTGCACAAACACACAGAAACACACACACAGACATAAACACGTGTGCATGCACGCACACTCATGTATGTATGTATATATGTATGTATGTATGTATGTATATGTGTGTACACACAGCCATCAGGCCGTCAGCGGGTGGTTCAGTGGAAGCTGAGCCAGATAGATTACCAGTGCAAAACCACACTGACCAAAAAGTTTAGAGAGAAAAAGTCACTTCTTTTTTTATCAATTCATGTGTGTGAAGGAGCACTTCAGCTCCTGTCCAACAAATGAGTCAACATACAGATATGTGTGGCACGCAGACAGACACAGACAGACAGACAGACAGGCAGACAGACACAGACAGACAGGCAGGCAGACACAGACAGAAAGACACAGACAGGCAGACGGACAGACAGGCAGGTAGACACAGACAGACAGACAGGCAGGCAGTAAGGCAGACAGACAGGCAGGCAGTCAGACATGCAGAGAGAGACAGACAGACAGAGAGACAGGCAGACAGACAGAGAGCGGCAGGCAGACAGACAGGCAGGCAGAAAGAGAGATAGACAGACAGAAAGACAGACAGACAGACAGAGAGACAGGCAGACAGGCAGACAGATAGAGGCAGGCAGAAAGACAGAAAGACAGACAGAGAGACAGGCAGACAGACAAACAGGCAGAGACAGGCAGACAGACAGAAACAGGCAGGCAGACAGACAGACAGGCAGACAGACAGACAGACAGATAGGCAGACATACGGGCAGGAGAGTCATTTTAATTTATTTCCAAAACGTTACATGATCACATGGGGGGGGGGCATAAAACAAAATATCATTTTGAAAAATAATTTAAATTCATCATTCGACATCCTTTAACTCTTGAGGAGCATGCGCTGCTTTTCCCGCTGAATCAAGTCCTGTCCTCCCCTCTAACCAGCACAACCATTTGGTTTACTTTTCACCATCTTCCCACTCATCTTTATCATTTCTTCTATTTCGAAATCGTAGACATGTCATTCTGAAACCACAGTCCGTCTACGCACACGCATCAACCCCCAGAGACAGAGAGACAGAGAGAGACAAAGAGCGAGAGAAAGAGAGAGAGCGAGAGAGCGAGAAAGAGAGGAGCCTATCAGTCACAATCATTACATTCGTCAGACAGACGTCCTGAGAGATGAGAAGTCCCGAGGGACACTGACGTAAGTCAAATGCCCAGACAGAGACACTCGAACGGAGACAAAGCAGAAGACACCGAGGCAGTCAGAGGCCGTCCAAGTGGGCGGAAGGGCAGTCAGAAAGACAGGCAGCAGAAGAGGTGGACAGCAAGAGAGAGACGACGAGCGGTTCATCGAGTCGGACAGGCTCACTTAAGCAGCAAGAGCCAGTCGGCAAAAGAGAGTGACGTGGGCAGATAAGTCATACAAACACAGACCGGGGAGGTCAGAGACACACACACACACACACACACATGCACACAACTGAGCTGACACACACTTCTCCCCCATAAGTCTCGGGGAAGTTATTGCAAAGACCGGCGGCCGACACACGTGCGGTCCTCACCAGGGGACCCCCACAGATAGCTGAGGCGTATCGAGGGGGCACTGCTAACTGGAAAACTGCCGCCAGTCACTTCCTCTTGGTGCCTCTTAGCACTGAAGGGGGTCCGTCCCGGTTTCACATCGTTTCAGGACCGCTGACGTCAAAGAACCACCGAGTGACTCACAGCCGACTTGTAAACTCACGAAATGAGGCGAACGTCCCTCAGCCGCCTGTCTCACGCAGTTACAGTGTCAGAAGCTAATGGGTTTATATTTAGCACCGGGAGGGGAAACGGCAGCCACGGCCACCCAGGCCGAAGCGGGCCGAGGTTTGAGCGGGTTCGGGCTCGAGCGTGTCGGCCGGAAAAAGGCAACATCGCCGCCGGTCGTCGTCATCGTCCACGACTGTGACCTTTCTGTTCTGTCTCAAATCACTAAGCCACCTCTCCTTATCAATACTTCGAATCGGTAGGGGAGTTTACAGCGAACTCGCCTTCGAAAACACTGAAATAGAGAGTGCCGAAAATAACCTGAAGCGTCACGGGCAACCCCTGTGAGACAGACACGTGGTCCGCCCACGCCGGGCCAGTGGGTTATCACTCGGTACGTGGCAGATCCTTCACTACTACTCCCCTTGCTCACCGAACCATACCGCAGGCTGGCGGCAGCCCAGCGGTCAGATAAACAGGGAGGGGGAGGGGGAGGGGGGAGTTATCAAACTAAATCCCCAGAGCGGCTCGGAAAACCCCACCCACATTGGTTTAAAATGTACCAAAAACTCCCGACTCGTACAGCCATCCATCCGTCCATCCAAGTGTGGATGAAAGCACCGGCAGAGCCGGGAGATGAGAGAAGTGTGAACGTGGACCGTGTCTAGGAGGTTCCTCCGTTCTCCCCTTGAACAAGGCGCTGGACCTCCGACGACGACGCCATCGATTCTGTAGTTGATCGGCCAAAGCTCCGGATGTACTGGATCACTGTAGTCCTGAACTGTCAACCTGTGGCGTCTGCTATGTTGAATAATGAAAACGACAATAGAATGGCTGACTTTACTGACTTAGAACTGCGTTCAGGTCTACCGAGTATGAGTGTTTCCAGTACTGCATTTCTTTAAGCATTTATAAGTAAAAGGGAAGTACTTGGTTTAAGTGATACTGATGTTAGTGTCGGTGCAACCCCATAACTGTATCTTACCATATAATGTACGTACTCAAACCATGCTAACACTGATGGCACTAAACTCAATGTACACCCTGTGACAATATTATCCTTGGGGCATCCGGGCGGCGGTCTATTCCGTTGCCTACCAACACGGGGAACGCCGGTTCAAATCCCTGTGTTACCCCCGGCTTGGTTGGGCGTCCCTACAGACACAATTGGCTGTGTCTGCGGGTGGGAAGCCGGATGTGGGTATGTGTCCTGGTCGCTGCACTAGCGCCTCCTCTGGTTGGTTGGGGCGCCTTGTAGAACCCGATAATGTAATAAATTCCCAATAATGTAATAACCCCGATAATGTAATAAAAATCTGCTCTTGAGTCCATTGAAAATGCAATAAAACCCGATAATGTAATAACTTCCTGATAATGTAATAAAGTGCATTTCCCAATAATGTAATAAACTTTTTACCAATAATGTAATAATGTGTTACATTAATGGGATGTTATTAGGGTTAGCTATGATATGTAGTTTATTACATTATCGGGAAATGCACTTTATTACATTATCAGGAAGTTATTACATTATCAGGTTTTATTGCATTTTCAATGGCCTCAAGTGCATTTTTTTTAATTACATTATCGGGGTTATTACTTTATCGGGGATTTATTACATTATCAGGTTCTACACACCTGTTCGGGGGGACTGGGCGAAGTGACGTGATCCTTCCACGCGCTACGTCCCCCTGGTGAAACTCCTCACTGTCAGGTGAAAAGAAGTGACGGGCAACTCCACATGTATTGGAAGAGGCACGTGGTAGTCTGCAGCACCTCCCCGGATCGGTGGCGGAGACGACAGCTCGGAAGAGTGGGGTAATTGGCCGGATGCAATTGGGGGGAAAAGGACAAAAATATGATCCTTGACATCTACTGAACACGATGAAAAGTCTCTTCACGCCTCGAATCCTGCAAGTGAGAGATGTCCTCATGTGAACATCTGATAAGCTGACCTCGGGCTAACCCCAAACCCTACTTCTACCAGGAACCTGACTGGATTAACGATACGACAGCCCCGTGCGGATGACATTGTGGGACCTTTTAAGATTCTGTACTGATTGCATGCCCAACACCACAGACATTGGACAACCGTCATCCGTCTTTCAGCAATTCCCAATAGCGCACATAGTGTAGTAAGTCATCAGCCTCTGTGCATACCCTACTAAAATAAATCCATTATCACCAAGGGGAAGGGAGCGCCAGGTCCACCAGCTGCCAGGAGAGGTTCGGTTTTTCTCAAACCAGCAACACGCTTCAAGAGGTGATTTAATTACACCACCAAATAAAAGACAACTATCGGCTTTCCCCCGCGTACCCGGGAGGGCTATCCGTAGACGTGCCGGAGGATGTGGCGGAGACAGCGGATTATAGGTGGAGGAGATATTCTGAGAGACAGTATTAGGCTACCTGCCTGAAATAGACACTGATTTTCACCGGCTGGAATCCGGTTTGGCAGTGACTGCTGCAAACCCGAAAAAAGATTTGATGAGATAATATTTTCTGAGAGTGTCCTGGCCCAGATAAAACTGCAGAGCACAGTCAATAAAAAAAACAATCCAACAACACCAAGAGCATTGACAACAATCTGAACGATGAGACAAAAACTCGATACAGCCGGTGGAGAGAGAGAGAGCCGCCTCACATACACACGGGTGAGGTCATGTCTCAAGATAGAAGATCATGTGTGATAAGACCTCTCAAAAGCTGAAGTTGTTTTCCACGGCACAACTGTTCCGAAAAATGACAGGTCACGACAGATGACATGATAGCTGATGAGGACGACCGTTTCATAGATTAACCACAGAGTGTGTATGCAAGTGATACCTGGTAAACCAATTTACAACGAAATTAACCGCCCGGCTGAAGTTTCTGGGAAGTGTATCTAAAGCTACACAGGTTTTCTTTTTCTTCTTTTTTTTTAATCCGTTTTACTCAGGCAACGACGAGAGTCAATTAAATGTGAAACTATAAAGGACCTAATTCACAAATAATTCAACCCGATAACGGAGGCGGGCACATCCATCTTTACAATCTAATCACTTAACGGTGTGCCGCGGAGACAGAGAGAATGACGGAAAATAAGAGAGAGAAAGACAAGGGAAATGAAAAGTGAGTAGACAGAGATGGGGAAATGGTAAGTGACAGATGGGGAAAAAGAGGGATGTAAGATGGTGTTAATGATAATAATAAACTTGACATGATGGACTGGTGGCCTGTCCAGGGTGTCTCCCCGCCTGCCGCCCAATGACTGCTGGGATAGGCTCCAGCATCCCGCGACCCTGAGAGCAGGATAAGCGGTTTGGATAATGGATGGATGGATGAAGAGAGAAAAAGTGAGACAGAGAGGGGCACCCGGGTGGCGTGGCAGTCTATTCCGTTGCCAACCAACATGGGGCTCGCCGGTTCGAATCCCCATGTCACCTCCGGCTTGGTCGGGCGTCCCTACAGACACAATTGGCTGTGTCTGCGGGTGGGAAGCCGGATTGTGGGTATGTGTCCTGGCCGCTGCACTAGCGCCTCCTCTGGTCGGTCAGGGCGCCTGATCGGGGGGGAGGGGGGACTGGGGGGGAATAGTGTGATCCTCCCACGCGCTACGTCCCCCTGGTGAAACTCCTCACTGTCAGGTGAAAAGAAGCGGCTGGCGACTCCACATGTATGGGAGGAGGCATGTGGTAGTCCGCAGCCCTCCCCGGATCAGCAGAGGGGGTGGAGCAGCGACCAGGACGGCTCGGAAGAGTGGGGTAATTGGCTGGGTACAGATGGAGAGAAAAAAAGGGGGTGAGAGCGATAGAGAGAGAGAGAGAGAGAGAGAGAGAGAGAGAGAGAGAGAGAGAGAGAGAGAGAGAGAGAGAGAGAGAGAAAAGGAAACAGACTGCCATAATGTCAAGAAGATTATGTCGGTTTACTACTTATTATTCATCGGCCCAGATATATAAAATGACGGTGGGGATTCAAACTTCACCAGTTTTCCTCCTCAAACAGGTGATGATGGAGGGGTGTTAACACCTAAGACTTGAACTTGTATATACTGTACTGTACACTGTGCGTATACTGGTATGCTCTGTCATGTCATCTACCTCAGGCATGTATGTAGTAACCTGCTAACATGTATTTCAGCATCTCTGATATATTCTCTGCACCACTGCACCTCTTATTCCACCTGTATATAGTCAATGAGTCCTGGGTACAACAGTAAACTGCAACCGTCGGGTCGCCAGCGACTAAACCGGCACCCCCACTTCAGCCCTTGGGTCGTTGTGAGGAGGGTGTGTGGACACCCAGCGGGACTAAAAACAAAACCTGTCAAAGGGTGGATGAGTTCCTCTGTGAACCAACGGCCATCCATACCTGGAGAGGAGATAGGGACCACCAGGTACTCCCCCTACTGAAACACAATGACGACTCAACCTCTTGTTGAGGCATCAGCTGGGCTCCTACGACCTCCTTGGGTACGCAACTGACGACAATGATGAGGATGATGATGATATAGTCAATCTTTGTGTATATATGTGAAGATTGTTGTGTTGTAGTGCTGTTATTCTATGTTAAGTACATTGAAAGAGCCATGGAGCCGGAGTCACATTCCATCTAGTGCAAAGCTACACGGCCAGTAAACCTGATTCTGATTCTGAACCTCCAGCTCCTCAAATGGGAGCAGTTCATCTGGCAGCAACAGAAGACTGTGGGAAGACTGGAGTGCTCCCAGATGGGAACGTTTTTACTAGTATGAGTGTGAAACAGGCCATGCGTAAACTCAGTCAACTTTCCCTTGGACAGACAAAAGTTTGTTTTTTTTTTAAGACTTTTTTTATGCCGAATTTTGCTTTTATTTGACAGGAAAGTGGTGTGACAAGAAGGAAGAGAAAGAGGCCAAGTCACGCAAAAAAAGGTGCAAAAGATTCGAACCTGGGACGTTGGGCTTCTTTTTTTTTGGATCCCCCCCCCTTTTTTTTTTCTTTCCGATTGCAGCGCCCCGACCGACCAAAGGAGGCGCTAGTGCAGCGACCAGGACACATACCAGCTCCCCACCCGCAGACACAGCCAATTGTGTCTGTAGAGATGGCCCAACCAAGCCGGGGGATACAAACCACCGATCCCCGTATTGGTAGCAAATGGTATAAACCGCTACGCTACCCGGACGCCCCGAGGACGTTGGACTTGTCGGAGCACTTAACTAGTTGAGTCATCGGCATGCTGGGTCAAAGAAAAAAGCTAAACAAAGCAGGGGGAAAAAAAAGCCCTCGGAATTTGACGAATCATCATCTGTTCAAAATAACTAGAACCATTTCTTGCTGTTGAAGACTCCTGCAAGTACCCCATACCCCGATGAGTCAAATAATAAGTAATGGTTACTAAGAACAGCCAACAAGGATAAAGCACATATGACTATCCTTAACACTTGATGCTAGGGAGATTTTTTTCCAACATGAGATCATTATTACATTGACTTAGATACCGCACAGTTTTAACAGACAATTACAGCTGACTTCGAGCGACAAAAATCAAATATCACAATGTTTTGGACTCAATAAGTTCATGTCGATAATGTGACGACGTTCGGGGATGGCTATCCCCGCTTTCATAAAATACTGTATTTGTTTTTTTTTTAGATATTTGTGAACTATGATGTTTGCGGCTGACATTGTGATCTGTAGTGAGAGTAGGGTGGAGGTGGAGGAGAGCCTGGAGAGGTGGAGGTATGCACTGGAGAGAAGAGGAATGAAAGTCGGTAGGAGCAAGACGGAATACCTATGCGTGAATGAGAGGGAGGACAGTGGAATGGTGAGGGTGCCAGGAGTAGAGGTGACGAAGGCGTATGAGTTTAAATACTTGGGGTCAACAGTCCAAAGTAACGGGGAGTGCAGAAGAGAGGTGAAGAAGAGAGTGCAGGCAGGGTGGAGTGGGTGGAGAAGAGTGTCAGGAGTGATTTGTGACAGAAGGGTACCAGCAAGAGTTAAAGGGAAGGTTTACAAGATGGTTGTGAGACCAGCTATGTTATATGGTTTGGAGACAGTGGCACTGATGAAAAGACAGGAGGTGGAGCTGGAGGTGGCAGAGGTGAAGATGCTAAGATTTATATTGGGGGTGATGAAGAAGGACAGGATTAGGAACAAGTATATTAGAGGGACAGCTCAGGTTGGACGGTTTGGAGACAAAGCAAGAGAGACAAGATTGAGATGGTTTGGACATGTGTGGAGGAGAGATGCTGGGTATACTGGGAGAAGGATGCTGAATATGGAGCTGCCAGGGAAGAGGAGAAGAGGGAGGCCAAAGAGGAGGTTTATGGATGCGGTGAGGGAGGACACGCAGGTGGCTGGTGTGACAGAGAAAGACGCAGAGGACAGGAAGAGATAGAAACGGATGATCCGCTGTGGCGCCCCCTAATGGAAGCAGCAGAAAGTAGTAGTGGACACACCGGAAAACGTTGAGAAATGATCAGTAGTAATAATGGATATGACGACGAAACAGGTGGAGAAATTCATTGTTCGTTTCACTCAGCTAAAACGGTCAAACAAGTTCAGGAGACTGCCTCGCTTCACTGCACAGGGAATGACAACACTGAAGTTTTACAGCCACAGGGAGCGACCCCAACTCTGTCGAGGTGTGAGTTTTTTGGGGCCCTGATAATGATTGGCAGGTGAGCAGAGAACAAATGATGCATATCAATGTAGATTTCTGAGCGCCAACAGTGTGAAAATTCCCAACAATGTCTGCAACTTGTCAGCACGTGCCAGAATGACTATTCCTTTAGCCCTCAATCAGCTGATGTCTGCTAGTCTGAACTTGCCAGCCATCAGTCACAGCGGTTTGCATTCTTCTGATGAGCTTATCCAGAGTAAAACGAATTTCTTGAGGAAAAAGGACGCATTTCTGAGCATCATAAAAACAGGAAAAACCCAACTAATGAGGAAGTGCAATGGAGAGTGAAACAATGCCAAGAACTAGAAAATAATTATCTAATTTGAGATCAGGTTATGAGCAAGAATGAGACTGCATTAGAAGGAACCAGGAAAAAGACTGCCTAAAATAAAAACAGAGGAGCAGCAAGCTTTCAACAGGCTTCAGGAAATCAAAGAACAGGCTGCTTGCCGCCTGTTTGCCAAATGAGCTCATCGGCTGAATTAATCACTTGATGGCTGTACTTTTACTTTGGTCTTTGTGAGGACCGGGAGTTTTAACCATCAGAGTGAGGACATTTTGCCCGGTTCTCAATTCTTTACAGGTCTATTTTAGAGACGGGACTTGAGTTTGGGGTTAACCGTAGAATTAGGATTAGGTTAAGGTTAGGCATGTAGTTATCAGAATCATGTTTTTTTTTTTTTTTTTTCCTCCTTTTCTCCCCAACTGTACCTGGCCAATTACCCCACTCTTCCGAGCTGTCCTGGTTGTTGCTCCCTCCCCTCTGCCGATCCGGGGAGGGCTGCAGACCACCACATGCCTCCTCCCATACATGTGGAGTCGCCAGCCGCTTTTCACCTGACAGTGAGGAGTTTCGCCAGTGGGACGTAGCGCGTGGGAGGATCACGCTATTCCCCCCCAGTTCCTCCTCCCCCCTGAACATACGCCCCGAACGACCAGAGGAGGCGCTAGTGCAGCGATCAGGACACATACCCACATTCGGCTTCCCACCTGCAGATGTGTCTGTGTCTGTAGGGACGTCTGACCAAGCCGGCGGCAACACGGGGATTTGAACCGGCGATCCCCATGTTGGCAGGCAACGGAATAGACCGCTACATCACCCGGACACCCCAGAATTCTGTTTATTGGTCATGGAGGTTTGCACATACGTGGAATCTGACTCCGGTTTCGTGGCTCTCTCAGTGTACTTAACGTAGCATAACAACACTACAACACAACAGTCTTCAGACACATACATACAAGAATTGACTATAAACAGTTGAAATAAGCGATAAAGTGCAATGGTGCAGAGAATATATCAGAGATGCTGAAATATTCTATTGCCTACCACCACGGGGATGGGCGGTTTGAATCCCCGTGTTACCTCCAGCTTGGTCGGGCATCCCTACAGAAACGATTGTCCACGTCTGCGGGTGGGAAGCCGGATGTGGGTGTGTGTCCTGGTCGCTGCACTAGCGCCTCCCCTGGTCGGTCGGGGCGTGTGTTCAGGGGGGAGGGGGAACTGGGGAGGAATAGTGTGATCCTCCCACGCGCGACTGGGAAATGTTCTGATGGTTAAGGGCGAGGGAATGAATGTAGCCAATGAGGGGTCCTCGCGAAGATAGAAGTACAGCACTGTGTGTGTGTGTGTGTGTGTGTGTGTGTGTGTGTGTCTATCTTACTGAGATCCAGGACGTCGTCGGTCTTGATGAGGTCTTCCGGTCGGGTGAGAGGGAGCTGGGTCTCGGGTTCTCCCTGCAGCTGAAGGGACAGCGACCGCAGCATGAAGAACACGCGGATCGCCTGTGTGTGGGAAAAGAAAACTGAGGATCAGATGGGAAGACACACTAAGGCACACACGACCAGGGAGAAAACGCCGATCAGTAATCAAACTCGGTGTCCCTCCAACTATTTCACCATTCCACCATAATCTATGGAGGATCCACAAAAAAAAACATGTCACGACCTCAGTGGACTTCTCTCATGTTTGTCACAATGAGACATCCGAGTGTCTGAAGTCAAAATAAAAGGCAGTTCCACAGTTGGTCATTGCCAGAGAACATTTATATTGCGACGGCACGGTGGCACAGTGGTTAGCACGGTCGCCTCACAGCACGGTTCTGGGTTCGAGTCCCCGGGGTGTCCCTGGTCGTCCTCTGTGTGGAGGTTGCATGTTCTCCCCGTGTCTGCGTGGGTTTCCACCGGGTGCTCCGGTTTCCTCCCACAGTCCAGAGACATGTGGGTCAGGTGAATCGGCCATATTAAATTGCCCCTAGGTATGAATGTGTGTGATATATTGGCCCCGTGTGATGGCCTGGCGGCCTGTCCAAGGTGTCTCCCTACCTGCCGCCCAGTGACTGCTGGGATAGGCTCCGGCATACCACAACCCTGAGAGCGGGATAAGCGGTTCGGATAATGGATGGATGAATTTATATTGTCAATACAGCACACGTGTGGGCCAAAACGAGTTAGCCATACCGAACTGTCACAACGAAATGTATTTCGTGCAGAATATCATCAGATGAAACTGACCAAGCTAAGAAGAGACAACATGGCTGATTCCACATGGCACGAGGCCTTCCAGCCAAACTAGACGCCAGGTTTAATCACAAACACAACACGGCTTGGATAAAATCCATTTAACCGGGCTGACTAGATTATGGTGCAATATGGCACAGTAATGCTTTTATAAATGTACAATATGACTAGTAAATGTTGTTTTAGGTGAGATTAGATGCAATAAACTGTTTAAATTCCCCTCGGGAAAACTGCTTCACCCCCCCCCCCCACATAATAACAACAAACACACAGAAAGAGGAAAAACCAGGCCATGAAAACACAGAAAACAAATTAAACATTTCTTTCCACACAGACGGGGAAAATAACTGCCTAAACAGAAAAACAATTAAACACAAGGTTATAGGGGCGCCTGGGTGGCGTAGCAGTCTATTCCGTTGCCTACCAACATGGGAATCGGCGGTTCAAATCCTCGTGTTACCTCCGGCTTGGTCGGACGTCCCTACAGGCACAATTGGCCGTGTCTGCGGGTGGGAAGCTGGATGTGGGTATGTGTCCTGGTCGCTGCACTAGTGCCTCCTCTGGTCATTCAGGGCGCCTGTTCGGGGGGGGGGGGGACTGGGGGGAAGAGCGGGATCCTCCCATGCGCTACGTCCCCCTGGTGAAACTCCTCGCCGTCAGGTGAAAAGAAGCGGCTGGCGACTCCACATGTATGGGAGGAGACATGTGGTAGTCTGCAGCCCTCCCCGGATCGGCAGAGGGGGTGGAGCAGAGACCGGGACGGCTCGGAAGAGTGGGGTAATTGGCCAGGCACAATTGGGGAGAAAAAAGGGGGGGTGAGACTCAGCCCCCCCCCCCCCCCAAACATCCTCCATATTCCCAGATTTCCGCATTCAAAAGCTCTGGAAGCCGTGAGTCTACTTTGAAGCGTGGTTCGGCATTCATACCACTGAACAACCACCACCAGCATTCAGGCACAAATTACACACGGCACCCTTGAGGTTTAGGACGGAATTACAGCTGCTTACAGTGCCACAAAAGTATTGCGCTACACAAATAAAACTGACTCGACTTGACTTGCTGGGCTTGCTTGTGTATGTTGTGTGTGTGTGTATTTCCCCCACCCTGCGTGTCTTCTCCACATCTCCGCAGGGCAGCCTTTTGACAAAATCGATCCCGGTCAGCGGGGTGCCAGTGGGGGGCAGCAGGACAGAGGCATCCATCATCAGGTACTCCACATTGAGCGGTTTACTCTGCAACACACACACATGCAACTATCAAATCAATTCAAGTATTAAATCCAACGTTATTTATGACATACACAGAAGCAGTTAGAGTGACACGTTGGTCCGAGACCTCAATAAAATACAATAAGTAGGATCTGAAACACTTAAAGGAAGCTGAGGAACATCACAACAGGATTTTCCTCAACAGGAAACGTGACTGAATAGCAAATGTGGGCCCACAAACCGTCATGCTCCGGTACTCATCTTCAAACATGTCCAGAAAGATCTCCTCCCCCTGTGATGACATCACAAACAAACACCCAATCAGAGAAGAGACAGAGAGAAATGGATGAGATGAAGACCTTTTTTTTGTTTTTTGATCCCCCCCCCCTTTTTCTCCCCAATTGTACCCGGCCAATTACCCCACTCTTCCGAGCTATCCAAGTCGCTGCTAAACCCCCCCCCCCCCCCATCCAGTGAGGGCTGCAGACTACCACATGCCTCCTCTGAGTCACCAGCCGCTTCTTTTCACCTGACAGTGAGGAGTTTCGCCAGGGGGACGTAGCATGTGGGAGGATCAAGTTATTCCCCCAGTTCCCCCTCCCCCCCTGAACAGGTGCCCCAACCGACCAGGGGAGGTGCTGGTGCAGCGACCAGGACACATACCCACAACCGGCTTCCCACCCACAGACACGGCCAATTGTGTCTGTAGGTCCCTACAGACACAATTGGCTGTCTGCCCAACCAAGCCGGAGGTAACGCGGGGATTCGAACTGGTGACCTCCATGTTGGTAGGCAACGGAATAGACCGCCACGCCACCCGGACGCCCGAGATGAAGACTTAACCGGAGTGGAACAACAAGCCTCCGAAACACTGGTTTAATGAATGACCAAATACAACACGTAAACCTGCACCCATGTGAAAAACTTCACCCCAATGCACAGCTCTATTCCCTGTGTCTGAATCACACCAAGGGTTGATTCCTCCCCTGATCCAATTTCATTTCATCCGCGTCTCGTGACAAGGATTACGATGGCCGTCTAGACGTCAGGGAAGCTGCCTTCACGCCTTCAGAGTTCCTACCGTTTCTTTCCAACGGCTTTTAGCTTAATTTCCGTGACCAAAAGAAACCATGTCTCCGGGCGGTCATTGAAAAGGTGTGTTTTAACACCATGATGTGAAAGTGAGTCTGCATTCTGAGTACTACTGCGAGTGTGGCCATCTCACGGCGCACGAGCCGCAGTGCTCTCGAAAACCTTTGCAGGTCTTATTTTTGCACTTGTCCATCTGAAGCCACTGATTGTTGAAACTGCACTTGCCCGGTGTGCCGTCGACAAGACAGCTAGCTAACCCATATGGAAGTGAGCCAGCAGAGGCACATGTTAGCATATTGAGACACACTTTTGCATGCACACACAAATTTTAAAACCCGGGCATCTAGGTGGAGTAGCGGTGTATCCCGTTGCCTACCAACACGGGGATCGCCAGTTTGAATCCCCGTGTTACCTCCGGCTTGGTCGGGCGTCGCTACCGACACAATTGGCTGTGTCTGCAGGTGGGAAGCCGGACGTGGGTATGTGTCCTAGTCGCTGCACTAGCGCCTCCCCTGGTCGGTCAGGGCACCTGTTCGGGGAGGACGGGGAACTGGGGGGAATAGCGTGATCCTCCCACGCGCTACGTCCCCCTGGCGAAACTCCTCACTGTCAGGTGAAAAGAAGCGGCTGATGACTCCACGTATCAGAGGAGCCATGTGGTAGTCTGCAGCCCTCCCCGGATCGGCAGAGGGGGTGGAGCAGTGACTGGGATGGCTCGGAAGAGTGGGGTAATTGGCCGGATAGAATTGGGGAGAAAAACGGGGGGGGGGGGGGGGGGGGGGGATCCAACATTTTTTTTTAAAACCCCGCCGAAATGTGTGCGTGTGTGTTTTTAAAAACTGTTCACTGACATTTGCCGCTTTGGTCGGATTTCCAAGACTTTTCAGTTTCTTTTACAAAATCATACTTTTCCATAATTTTTCCAGGACCTTTTCAAATTGACTGATTTTTCCAGGTATTTCATGACCGTATAAACCCCGTGCCTTCTTCTCACACACAAGGACAGAAGACATCGACGGAGAGAAGGGCACTGTTCCCATTTAACACGCTGTTAGTATGTCTGGAGATTTGGATTGAGTACACAACAAATTACAAACTCGTGAAGCCACAAACCTGAAAATTTACATGCAAACCAACACACTTCTTACTTTCTATGGCCAGTATACAAACACAACCTGGAAAAAGTTGGGATGGTATGGAAAATGCAATTAACTATGATTTCTACATTTACTTTGACTTGTATTTCATTGCAGACAGTATGAACACAAGATATTGCATGGTTTGTCTGGTCAACTTAATTTAATTTGTAAATATACTACATTCCTACCATTCAGGCCTGAAACCCATTTCCAAAAAAAGTTGGGACGGGGGCAATTTAGGGCTAGTCATGGGCAAAAATAATGTGATTTGAAACAGGTGATTGTTGTTATGATTCGGTGCAAAAGCAGCACCCAGGAACGGCCTAGTCCTTTAGCAACAAAGGTGGGCCAAGGATCACCAGTTTCCAACAAATGCATGACGAAATTATTCAAATGCTTAAAAACAATGTTCCTGAAAGAAAGATAGGAAGGGATTTGGATATTTCACCCTCCATGGTGTGTAACATGATTAAAAGATTCAAGGAATCTGGAGGAATGTCAAGTGCGTAAAGGGCTAGGGTGCAAGCCTAAGGACCCAGACACGCCAAATTGATGAGCGGCGACGAAGGCCGAATGCTGCGTCGCCTCACGTCACCTGCCATCTGGGCCAAAAAGTAGCACTTGAACACGCTGCAAAGACTACAGCCGACGGCCAACTAGCATGTACGTTCTGCACTGATTCGCTAAGCTGAACAGCCGATCAGACTGACCTCTCTCATCGACGGGCTCCGTCAATTCAACATGCTGAATCGGCCGAAAAGCTGCCGACAGGGGTTCAACTAGTGCGGGACACACCGCAAAAACTAGGATCACAGACGCTCACCGAGGGCCCGACACTGGCTGACGGTCCGCCGTCGGCCTGGTGTGTCAGGGCCCTAAGCTAAATAACCGTGCTCGCCGATCCTTCAGACAGCACTGCATTAAGAACCGTCATTCATCTATAAGCGATACAACCACATGGGCTCAGGATTACTTTGGCAAACCTTTGTCAAGCATGACAATATGTAGTTAGATCCACAAATACCAGTTACAACTTTACTGTGCCAAAAGGAAGCCTGATGCTGTGTCCAGAAGAGCTGTCAACTTATCTGGGCTCGGAAGCATCTGGGATGGACCATCACACAGTGGAAACGTGTATTGTATTCTGACAAATCAGTATTGCAGCTCTTTTTTGGAAGAAATGGGCACCGTGTGCTCTGGACCAAAGAAGAAAAGGACCATCCAGACTGTTAACAGCAACAAGTCCAAAATCCAGGGTCTATCATGATATGGGGTCGTGTCAGGGCCCTTGGCAAAGGTAACTTATACTTCTGTCATGGCACCATTAATGCTGAAAAGTACAGAGAGATTTTGAAGCAACACATGCCACCTTCAAGACGACATCTTTTCCAGGGACGCCCATGCACAGTTCAACAAGGCAATGCAAAACCACATTCTGCACACATTATAAAGGACGGCTGCAGAAGAAGAGGGTGCGGTGGTGGACTGGCCTGCCTGTAGTCCCGACCTATCCCCAGTAGAGAATGTGTGGCGCATTTGGAAATGCAAAATGCGAAAACCAAGACCCTGGACTGTTGTACACCCTAAGAATTGTTTGCAGGAAGAACGGGGGAAAAATTACACCTGAAATGCTTTAGTCCTTAAACAACAACAACAACAACTTAGTTTTGTATAGTGCCTTTCAAGGAATCCAAGGACCCTTTACACTAGATAAGAAAAAAAAGAAGATTAAAACAAAGACCAAAAAACTACAGACCATAGGCCTTAGTAAAAAGCTAGGTTTTCAGTAGACCTTTAAAACTGTTCAACGAAGCAGCGTTTTGGATCCCTGCTGGAATAGAGTTCCAAAGGGTGGGGGCTGCCAAACTACAGGCTCTTATCCCCAAAAGTCCGCAGACTGGTGTGGGGGATGGAAAGCAGGCCCGTGTCTGCGGACCACAGATTCCGGGATGGAATATAGGGGTTGAGGAGGTCTGATAGGTACTGGGGGGTATGGGCATGGAGGGATTTATAGGTGAGGAGGAGGATTTTGTAAGAAATGCGGGATTTCACCGAGAGCCAGTGAAGGTGGACAAGGGTGGGAGGTAGGGTTAGGGTGTGTTGCCAGGGCTTGGTGCAGGTGAGCACCCTGGCAGCTGAATTCTGCACATACTGGAGCCTCTCTAGGGCTTTGCTAGGTACCCCAGACAGGACTCCATTGCAATAATCCAGACGGGAGGTGATGAAGGCATAGATGAGGCTCTCTGCCATGGAGTCGTGACAGTAATGGCTGGAGTCTGGAGATGTTTTTGAGTTGAAAGAAAGCAGATTTGGTGACACATTTGACGTGTGACTGGAATGAGAGGGTGGGATCCATAATGACACTAAGGTTGCGGACTTCTGGGGATGGACAGTGTTAAGTGTTGTTTAAAGGAAAGGCAACATTAAAAAGCGGTAAATGCTTTATTGTTCCAATTTTTTTTAAATATGCTGCAAGAATCAAAATTGAAATAAATGTTTATTTTGATTAAAAAAAACCCAATAAAATTCATTACATAAAACATCAAATATTGTTCTGTATTGTCTTGTTTTCAATGTGATACATACAGGTCAAACTACTACTACTACTACAACTACTTTCGGCTGCTCCCGTTAGGGGGCGCCACAGCGGATCATCCGTTTCCATCTCTTCCTGTCCTCTGCATCTTCCTCTGTCACACCAGCCACCTGCATGTCCTCCTTCACCACATCCATAAACCTCCTCTTTGGCCTTCCTCTTCTCCTCTTCCCTGGCAGCTCCATATTCAGCATCCTTCTCCCAGTATACCCAGCATCTCTCCTCCACACATGTCCAAACCATCTCAATCTCGCCTCTATAGCTTTGTCTCCACACCGTCCAACCTGAGCTGTCCCTCTAATATACTTGTTCCTAATCCTGTCCTTCGTCGTCACTCCCAATGCAAATCTTAGCATCTTTAACTCTGTCACCTCCAGCTCCGCTTCCCGTTTTTTCGTCAGTGCCACTGTCTCCAAACGTAGACCTTCCCTTTAACGCTTGTTGGTATCCTTCTGTCGCAAATCACTCCTGACACTCTTCTCCACCCACTCCAACCTGCCTGCGCTCTCTTCTTCACCTCTCTTCTGCATTCCCCGTTACTTTGGACAGTTGACTCCAAGTATTTAAACTCATCCACCTTCATCACCTCTACTCCTTGCATCCTCACCATTCATTCCACTGTCCTCCCTCTCATTCATGCATATGTATTCCATCTTGCTCCTACTGACTTTCATTCCTCTTCTCCAGTGCATACCTCCACCTCTCCAGGCTCTCCTCAACCTGCGCCCTACTCTCGCTACAAATCACAATGTCATCCACAAACATACAGGTCAAAGATTATTTAAAAATCACTTTCAGTTTTAATTTAACATACCGTCCCAATTTTTTCTGATTAGGGGTTGTATTTGAGATGACAGCTAAACCTGAAATATCCATATCATAAACACTGTACTGGATATTGGGATTCTTACAGGAAAAATGATAAGGCGTATGGCTCTATCATGGCAGTCAAATATTGAGGAAGTTGGCCAGTAGTGGCAGACTGAAGACGCAGCCAAAGCATTGCAGCTAACAACCAAATGTGGCACCAAAAGTCAATAAAGAGCCACATCGACACAGTATATCAAAAGCTAAAATAAGGTTCAAACTCGTTTGCTGTTGTGGGAAAGGTGCTTCATTCATTCATCTTCGGCCACTTCTCCGGGGTTGGGTCGCGATGGCAGCAAGCTAAGTAGGGCACTCCAGACGTCCCTCTCCCCAGCAACACCCTCCAGCTCCTCCTTGGGGATCCCAAGGTGTTGCCAGGCCAGGTTGGATATGTAGACCCTCCAGCGAGTTCTGGGTCTATCCTGGGGTCTCCTCCCAGTTGGCCGTTCCCAGTAAACCTCCAAAGGCGCCCAGGAGGCATCCTAATCAGATGCCAGAGCCAACTCAACTGGCTCAAAAAAACCCCAATGAAATTACACCAGCAGAGTTACAGCACCTCACCCACAAAAAGGAAACCGGGGCCCCCTCCTGGAGCCAGACCTAGGAAGGGAGTTCACCGGTGAGCATCTGGTGGCTGGGGCTTGGCCCACCGGGCCCAGCCTGAAAAAATAACATGGAGCCACCACCCCGTGGACCCACCACACGCGGGGATGAGCATTGGGGTAGGGCGCAATGCAGGCCAGGTGGTAGGCAAAGGTGGGGACCGGGGCGTGCTGACTTCTGGCATCGCAGATTGGTCCTCGGGACGTGGTATGTCATTTGGAATAAATGGCTGGGATTCAAACACCACTGCAGTTACCACATACAAACATTGGCGTCAGTACATTAAACAAAGAATGTCGATCTTCAGGACTGCGGCTTTGATAATACCACCATTGTCTATAAACCCCGTCAGTCTACATTTCACAGAATCGCTGCATAACTCAACATCAACCAAATCGCCTGGAGCCGAAAGGAAAATGTTAACAGCAAAATGTCTAATTGGACAGATAAGGCTAGTGCCACAGTGGTTTAGGGATGCAAAGTTGAGGCCTCTCCTGTACAGACCTATGTGTAATTTAACTGAGTGTGTGCATGCGTGTACAGTAGTTCTGCACTAATGTTCATCTCACCACCATGTCATTGTGCCATTAGTGTTGGCATGTTCCCGCTGTGATTCAGAGGGCTATGGAAAACATCTTTATCATTGTTGATGAGCTGATAACAGGTAACAGCCCGTGTTCAACAAGAATCTTTGAACAGGTGTGCTGATCTGAGCAGCACTCACTCGTCTTCAACCATTTTTAATAACCACCTGCTTGAAGCACAACACGGGCAAGCCTCAACATAAAGAGCAAAAAAAAAAAAAATGACAAAAGGATCAGGCTGATCTCAAAGAAATTTTGCATGCTATTCTTGTAATAGATAATTTGTCTTGCACTATACCCTTTACCGTGATGCAGGTCTTGACCCACTGGTGGTACAAATAGATGGCAACAAATGCTCAAGAGTATTCATTCATTCATTCATCCTTACTCAGGGTCGCGGGGATGCTGGAGTCTATCCCAGCAGTCATTGGGCGGTAGCCAGGGAGACACCCTGGACAGGACGCCAGATAATAATAATAATAGTAGTAGTTGTAATAATATCTTATATAGCACTTTTCTAAAACAATGTTGCAAAGTGCTTTACTAAAGAAATAAAACTAGACAAGGCAAAAATAAGAATAAGACCAAATAAATAGGCGTAAAATTAAAAACAGTATAAATAAATAAAAACATTTGCAAAAGCTTTCACAAAGGTACAAGTTTTAAGAAGAGAATTAAAAGACGCTAGAGACTTAGTTTGTCTGAGTTCAATAGGAAGAGAGTTCCATAGTGTGGGGGCTCTAACGGCAAAAGCCCGATCATCCTTTGTAACAAACTGTATATACACATGTATATGTGTTGTGATGCGTCTAGTGCAGCAGTGTGTAGTTGGAGGGAAGGTGCACGTGTTCTTCCAACCCGCTTGTGTCCTTCCTGCCCTTAGCTTGCTGCCGCTGGCTAGCCTTTGTGGCGAATAGGGAAGCATCCTAGCGTGTAAGCCTTCCCTTGCCAGTACATAGCCTCTCCTTCACCAAGACTCCTGCCAGGCCTCCCCGTGGCCACACGTGGTAACTGGGGTCTTGCGGCCCCAGGCTAACTTGGCAGGGGATCTCGGAGCAGCAGTGGGCCCCAGAGATATGGTGTGCAGGCCCACCCTGGTGGACACGCCCTGGCACCTATCAACCACTGCCCCGCTGCCTTGTGGGTGAGTCTGGAAGACATAAGGCTAAGGGAGCTTACCCCAACACAAAAGCAAGCTGTGGCGGCACGCTTCGAGGCGGTTTCCGAAAAACTGGATTTCCGGCAGCCCCCTGCAGTTGTGTGGAGGTGCCGGTCGTCTAGGGATCCCCCTTGCCATCGGAACCATCTCCTCTACAATCAAGGCATGTGGCGTTGGGAGAAGCGCACCCCCCATGCCACTTTAAAACCCATCTCTGCGCAGGGATCTTCTGCTATCTGAGTCCTCAAAGGACCCACAAATAGAAGAAGATGGTCATCATCGGGCACGATGGACAACCAGCAAGCAAGCAAGTGTGTGTATGTGCTATATAAATCCACATTTACATACTATCCGGGGGGTATTAACGGGGGGGTGTAACCCCCCCAATACCTCCCTATAGTATGTGTGTGTGTGTGTATATATGTGTGTGTGTGTGTGTGTGTATATATATATGTGTGTGTGTGTGTGTGGATATAGCACAAATATACATGATTATAATACATATACTATATGTATAAAGTACGTATGTATGCATCTATGTATATGTATGGCGGCACGGTGGCCCAGTGGTTAGCGCTGTCGCCTCACAGCAAGAAGGTGCTGGGTTCGAACCCCGGGGGGGTTGTCCAACCTTGGGGGTCATCCCAGGTCGTCCTCTGTGTGGAGTTTGCATGTTCTCCCCGTGTCTGTGGTGGGTTTTCTCCGGGTGCTCCGGTTTCCCCCCATCATCAAAAAGACATGCATGTTAGGGTTAGTACTCCTGCCTGTGCCCCTGAGCAAGGCAATTGAAAGAACTGGAGTTGGTCCCCGGGCGCTGCACGGCGGCTGCCCACTGCTCCTAGCTACACAGCTGGGATGAGCTAAATGCAGAGTGTAATTTCCCTACGGGGATAAATTAAGTATATCAAAATCAAATCAAATATATATGTAGTACCACCTTATATTTTAGTACATGCGGTCACACACACCCCCCCGTTTGTGTGTCTGTTTGTGTGTTTACATTTCTGCTCATCTGTTTGTTTTTTATATTACCAAACTTGTAGCCGACCTTACTGTTCCTGTTTAATGATATTTATGTGTGTGTGTGTGTGTGTGTGTGTGTGTATGTGTGTGTATATGTGTGTGTATATGTGTGCTACGTGGGAGGACACTTGCCTTGTAGAATCTCCGCAGCAAATGCAGGCTCTCTTCCCTGGCACCCTGAGAGCAAAAACAGAGAGAAAACAACAAACAGAATGAATTAAAAAAGCAAAGGAGACAGAGGATACGGTAAAACATGGACACACACAGGAAACCCAGGAACTGAAACTTTCCCAGAACTTCAAGAGTTTGGGGAAAGATGGGAGAGGAAGAAGAGGAGGAGGAGGAAGAGGAAAACATGGACACACACAGGAAACTCAGAACCGACATTTTTCCAGAACTTCCAAGAGTTTGGGGAAAGATGGGAGAGGAAGAAGAGGAGGAGGAGGAAGAGGACTAGGAGGAAAACACGGACACACGCAGGAAACTCAGAACCGCCATTTTCCCAGAATTTCAAGCGTTTGGGGAAAGATGGAAGAGGAAGAAGAGAAGGAGGAGGAAGAGGACTAGGAGGAAAACACGGACACACGCAGGAAACTCAGAACCGCCATTTTCCCAGAATTTCAAGAGTTTGGGGAAAGATGGGAGAGGAAGAGGAGGACTGGGAGGAAGAGGACTTGGAGGAAAACACGGACACACACAGAAAACTCAGTACAAACATTTCCCCAGAACTTCAAGAGTTTGGAGAAAGATGGGAGAGGAAGAAGAGGAGGAGGAGGAAGAGGACTAGGAGGAAAACACGGACACACGCAGGAAACTCAGAACCGCCATTTTCCCAGAATTTCAAGAGTTTGGGGAAAGATGGGAGAGGAAGAGGAGGACTGGGAGGAAGAGGACTTGGAGGAAAACACGGACACACACAGAAAACTCAGAACCGCCATTTTCCCAGAACTTCAAGAGTTTGGAGAAAGATGGGGGAGGGAGAAGAGGAGGAGGGAGAGGACTGGGAGGAAGAGCGGAGACTGAGAAAATTATGGGGAAAATATTTGGTATGGACAGGAATCAAAAAGGAAACAAACAAGGTAAGGAAAAGGTCAGAAAGAAAGAGAAAGGAAGAAAGAAACTGAGAAAAAGAAGCGAAAGAAAGCAAGAAAGAACAAGAAAGTGAGAAAGAGAAAGAAAAAAGAATGAAAAGACAGAAAGAGAAATAAATAAATAATGAAAAAATGAAAGGAAGAGAAAGAAAAAGAATGAAAAGTGAGAAAGAAAAATAAAGAAATAAAGAAATACATAAATAATGAAAGAAAGAATGAAAGGTGATAAAGAAAAATAAAGAAATACAAATAATGAAAGAAAGAAAGAATGAAAGGAAGAATGAAAAGTGATAAAGAAAAATAAAGAAATACAAATAATGAAAGAAAGAAAGAATGAAAGGAAGAGAAAGAATGAAAGGAAGAGAAAGAATAATAAATGCATAAATAATGAAAGAAAGAAAGAAGGAAAGGAAGCGAAAGAAAGGCGAAGAGAAGAAATGGGAGACAGGTCATAAGACAGCAGAGAAAGTAACTCAATAAAAATGTCAGTCAAACACATTCGAATACGAGACGAGGCTATTTTTTCCCCTTCCTCGTCTACATGTCTGCATATGTCTACGGATGCCAGGTGTGAGGTTATGACGACGGGGGGGGGGGGTCCCCTTACAAAGGAACTGGCAGCTCCCCAACAGTTGACACCATCTTCAAAGCGCTACATCAAACCAAAACACTTCTACGGTGTAAAAGGATGTAGTCGAGTATTACATAGACCCATAAAAAATACTTTATTCAAACAACCAGAAAAAAAATGAGGCTTTTCATATCGGTGGTCTTCATCTCATCTCATTATCAGCCGCTACTCCGGGGTCGGGTAGTGGAGGCAGCAAGCTATAAGTAGGGCACTCCAGACGTCCCTCTCCCCAGCAACGTCCTCCAGCACCTCCTGGGGGATCCCCGGGGCGTTTCCAGGGCCAGATTGGACATGTAGTCCCTCCAGCGAGTTCTGGGTCTCGTCTCAGTTGGACATGCCCGGTAAACCTCCAAACTTCCCACCACATATCCCTACAGCGGATAGTGAAGAAAACTGGAAAGATCATAGGAACTGCTCTCCCATCCATCCAGGCCATCGATGATGCACCCGGAAGGCTCTTCGCATTGTGAAGAACTCCACCCTTCTTCCCACATCCACTTCACCCTCCTACCCTCTGGCAGGAGGTACCGGAGCATCCATGCTGCCTCCACCAGACTATGCAACAGTTTCATTTCTCAGGCTGTCAGGTTTCTCAACAGCCTAAACACTTAGACCTTCCATAAAATGACTTTTTGACCGTCTTCCTCACTGTCCATGTCAGGTGTGCTTGTGATGTTTAGGCCTGCGAAGTAATTCTTGCTTTTAATGCCCTTTTTGTTTTTAATATTTATTGTGTTACTTCTTTTGATGTGGCACTAAGGTCCTTGTGAAACGTAATTTCGTTCCCTTGTATGTATGAGACATGCATATGAGGGAATGACAAATAAAAGCAGTCTAAGTCTAAAGGAAGGCGCACAGGAGGCAACCTAATCAGATGCCCGAACCACCTCAACTGGTTCCTATTGACGCGAAGGATCTGTGGTCTTGTTCAAGCAAAATGATCTCCGAACTTAGGATCAACCCTGTGACCTTTCAGAAAAAAAATCCTGTCTCCAGAGACCAGCAGCAGCCTGTCATCAATGTAATTTATGCAAAACTTTAACACCAAGCGTACTCTAGGTCACGGCAAGTTCTGGTAAAGGGTGGAAAACTCAGTAATGTTCAAATACAATGCAATAATGAGAAGAACAGTTTACAGGATTTTGCAATCCAGAATTTTTCCGATTTTCCTGTTTTTAGATGAGAGAAATTTAAACAGTGCCATGATCAACACTGCATACACATATACTGGGAAAACTGAGTCATCTTCCTGTAGTACCAGATAAACAAGCAACGCAACAAGTCAGCTACTTCTCCACAACCAGAACTATAATTACCATCAGAATCGGGTTTGTTGACCATGGAGGTTTGCACACACATGGAATTTGACTCCGGTTTTGTGGCTCTCTGTGTACTTAACATAGAATAACAGCACGACAACACAACAATCTTCAGACATATACACAAGGATTGAGTATTATACAGGCGAAATAAGAGGTGATAAGGTGCAATCCTGGAGGAGACTCAAGCAGACACGGGAGAACATGCAAACTCCATACAGAGGATGACCCGGGACGACCCCCAAGGTTAAACTACCCCGGGGCTCAAATCCAGGACCTTCTTGCTTGAGGCAACCACGCTAACCACTGCGCCACCAAAATGATGATGAGAATGAAAAATATCAGAATGCTTAAAACCAGGACTGAACAATATATTGCTTCAGAATCAACAAGAGTTGGGACCAATCTGGTCCAATATCAGTATCAGGTACCGATACTGATGTAATTTACTCATCGTATATCGGACCGATGTTACCGATCCACAAACGATCCAGATTCCATAGACTGATGTTTTTATGAATCACAAATATTTAGCTAATAATGCAATTCAAGAATAAAAAATCAATCTGCACCTTTACAAACCAGAAACCCTGGATGATCAGTGAGGTCCGACAGCTGCTGAAAGTCAGGGATGCAGCGTTCAACCATCTCAATCTTGCCTCTCTTGCTTTATCTCCAAACCGTCCAACCTAGTAGTTGCATCTCAACTCCAGATCTACCTTGATAACAATAATCTCTTTTAACAATTCCAATCTGGCTTTCACCCCAAACATAGCACAGAAACAGACCTGGTTAAGATCACTAATGACCTCCTTCGTGCAGCTGACTCCGGTCTACTCTCTAACTTCATCCTCCTTGACCTCACCACAGCTTTTGATACTATAGCCCATCAGCTCCTCATGGATTGTCTGGGTTGCATTGGAGTTGGGGGCACTGTGTATCAGTGGTTTGCTTTCTACCTTACAGACAGGACACATTTTGTACAAATTCAGAATTACGACAGGTCAGAAAGTTTGACAGTTCCTCATGGAGTGCCACAGGGTTCAGTGTTGGGGCCACTCCTGTTTATTATTTACCTTCTCCTTCTTGGCAACATCTTCCGGCACTATGGTATCCATTTATACAGCTATGCTGATGATACACAGCTTTATGTGTCCACTAAACCCACTTCCACTCTCCCCTCCAGTACCCTCACTGCTTGTCTCCATGATACATAGATATGGATGACTAACAATTATCTGAAATTCAACAGTAGTACAACTGAGCTACTCCTCATTGGCACTAAATTTACCCTCTCAAAATCTAATATTTGCTCACATCTCCAGACTACATCCTGTTTTAACAGAACACTCCATGGAAGTCTTAGTCAACATTCTGGTCACATCACGCATTGACTACTGCAGTGTGATCCTGGCAGGAACTCCCAAAAAACTTATTCACCAACTTCAACTCATCCAGAGTTCTGCAGCATGGATTGCTACACATTCAAAGGCCACTAACCATATCTCTCCCCTGTGGATACACTTACACTGGCTTCCTGTGTCACAGACAGCAGATTAATTTTAAAACTTTATATTAACATACAAAGCTCTTCATAATCTATCCCCTGCTTATCTCACAGACCTCCCTCAGACTTATTCCATCTCGCTACCTGTGGTCTTCACCAGCGAGTCTATTGGCACTACCAGCCACCAACCTAAGCACATTGGGTGCCAGGCTTTTCTCCTATGCTGCACCCAAACTCTGGAACTCCATTCCCCATCACAGTTGCTTACTGGACTCCATTACAGAATTAAAAACTGCTCTTAAACACACCTTTTTAAACTAACATACTCACTTTAACAGCATTAACAGCATCAAATTCTTTTTTTAGATTCCTGTTGATATATGCTCTATTGCTTATTGTGTGTTTTATTGTTGATTGCGCAAAGTTTTTTACTGCTTTGTTTTATTGTATTTGATGTAAGATGACCTTCAGTGTCATGAAAGGCGCCTTTAAATAAAATGTTTATTATTATTATTATCATTATTATATCCAGTGAATTTATCAACGTTTTTATTCTTTATTATTGCAATTCATAGCTTAAAAAAAATGTTGCAATGCTGATTCTTTTTCCGATATCATTTAGCGCTCCTAAAAAACATACTACTGCCAACATAACTCATATACATATACACATAGTCCCCAGGTTACGAACGACTTCCATTTTTGGGTCTGTTCTTATGTCGAATTTGTATGCAAGTCGGAAGTTATGTACAGTTCACATCTAGCGTTAATTAGTCAAATGTTTGTCTTAGTATATAGTACATATTTTACCTAAAACATCATAAATGTTTAACATGAAATGAAATGACAAAGTATTCCTGATAAATATAATAATGCAGTAATAATAATAAATCTAACTACAGTACAGTATTTATAATTGAGAGAGAATGTGTGTATAGGTATAAAAACCTTTAAAAAAACTCCCCACCTACCACTGTCCCCCACGTGGGTCGCGACTGGCGGAGGCCGGCCGTTTAACGCCAGAAATGAGAGCCCGCTCAGGGCTCGCCTCCCCGCCTTGGTCAGTGTTAAGGGTGGTCCTACTGCTAAGGGTGGGGTCGTTTTGTAATTTTGTATGGACTACTTCCACTGCTTCGGCAACAGGAACGCACGTGAAGAGAGACTTAACATCAAAACGACCATCCCTGAATCGGGGGGGGGCTAAGAGCACATCTGTCGCCATCTTGCAACGCTGTGATTGCAACCATTCCCAAATCCTCTGTGAATAGTACACATGGCCATCGAAACTCTAGTTAATGGTCACAGCAATTTGCATACCCAACTGATCGTTGGGTTCGGTCATTATGCCACTGAATTGTTGATAAGGGTGGGGATACCTGCAGTCAGTTGAGACTGAAGAGGTCACTCAGATGAGTGATGAAACGTTTCTCTCTCAATAAACGTGTTCAGATGAACCGATTCAACTTTCTGCGATTTTCTTACCTGGATTTTTCAGCACGCGTACAGACATATAAATAAAAGGTTTTTGTGAACTTGCCAGAATTAATCATAGCAGAGCAAGTGAGGAGGTGACAATAACATGACAGGAAGGGATAAAGGGAAGTCATGGCTGGTGAAGCATTAACCTTCTGACATGCTGGTTTGGGCAGACCCTTTTTTGTCATACACTTTGAATGCTTCCTCGGAAACCAGCAGATCTTTCACAGAACCAGCAACAACCTCTAACCTCTGAATGATGAACAGAATCAGATGCCGCTAACCGTGAATTTCACCATCCCTTTTCATCTACAGGGGAAATAACATGACTGTGGGTTGTAATGATTCCTCTCCCAATGCTGACTTCCAGAGAAAACGTCCACAAACTACGCTGAACAATTCTCATCAACACCACAGAGTCATGGTCTCATGAAGGGTGAATGGGTGTTCCTGCTATTCCTCATGTTCAGGAAATAGTTTCAGCTCGTGAATTTCTCTCGGTTAGCTTGTGAGCATATTTCTAGATGCAAAGGTTTATTTACCACATACTTCATAAACAAGTACAATGAGCAGTGAATTTTCTTTTTTGGCAAATCCAAAGATGTGCAACAAGAGAAATGGAACAACAAAAATAATAAAAGGAGAATAAAATAGAAATACAATATCATTTAAAAAAAAGTAAAAAAATATCCGGGGAAGGTATAGCCCGATAAAAAGACACACGCGCGCGCACACAAACACACACACACACATATATAAAACTTCATTTAAAGAAACACTCAACGGTAGGAAAAGTGCTCAACAAATAAGGAGCAAAATAATCCAGCGAGTCAAGTAAATTCTTCGGGGTCGTGGGGATGCTGGAGCCTATCCCAGCACTCACTGGGTGGCAGGCAGGGGGACACCCTGGACAGGTTGCCAGGCCGTCACACAGCCCCCCCCCCCCCCCCCACAAACACACACACTAACACCTAGGGACAATTTAGTACGGCCGATTCACATGACCTACATGTCTTTGGACTATGGGAGTAAATCGGAACACCCGGAGGAAACCCACGCAGACACGGGGAGAACATGCAAACTCCACACAGAGGATGACCCAAGACGACCCCCGAGGTTGGACTACCCCGGGGCTCGAACCCAGCACCTTCTTGCTGTGAGGCGACCGTGCTAGTAAAATGTTAATAAATAGCAGAACAAGCTTGTTTCATGTGTCACACACTCATCAGCTGCCAATGTGGTTAGGGTGATGTGTGCTGATGATGGCTTCCATGACACGCGGAATAAGCATGTTCTGCAATGTATTAACGTTTTTTCCTACATCTATCTTAATATTCCGCTCCTCATTTGTTGAGCACTTTTATCAACACCAGTGATGGTTGCCGGGAAAACCCACCCGCTATATATATATATGTGTGTGTGTGTGTGTGTGTGTGTGTGTGTGTGTGTGTTTTTGTGTATATATGTATGTGTGTGTGTATATATACAGTGCATCCGGAAAGTATTCACACCCCTTCACTTTCCCCACATTTAAAAAAATTGCAAAAATTTCCACAAAACCTTTTTCACTTTGTCATTATGGGGTATTGTGTGTAGATTGATGAGAAAAAAAAAGGAATTTAATCCATTTTGGAATAAGGCTGTAACATAACACAATGTGGGGAAAATGAAGGGGTGTGAATACTTTCGGATGCACTGTGTATATATATATACACACTATATATATATATTTCTATGTGTGTGTGTGTGTGTGTGTGTGTGTGTGTGTGTGTGTGTGTGTGTGTGTGTGTGTGTGTGTGTATGTGTGTTTTACCCTACCTCCAGACAGGCCAGGTGGACGTCTTTGATGATACAGTGATTTCCAGAGAGAACAGACTGCTTCAATAAAAGGCAGCTTAGTTCCAATGTGGCTAGACGCACCTTCCCATCTACACACACACACACACACACAAAAATGTACTGAAAGATTAGTTTCAGGTTAGCATAGAAATGATGAGTGTGATGTTAACAAAGTGCTGAATTTCATTTAAAACAATATCTATGAAAACTTTAGTTGCTGACAGCTTTCTGTGTAAATTGGAAAGCAGCTTTAATTTACACAGCCTTTTACATTCTGCGTGTGGCCCAGAGTGTTTTGTGCAGATTTACATATGTGTGTTCACGTTACTGTCGAAATGTGTGTGAAATTGTGTGTGTGTGTGTGTGTGTGTGTGTGTGTGAATATAAGTGTGTGTTACCTGGTTGTGCAGCCTGACTCATGACTCTGATGAGTCTCTCCACCAGTACTTGGCTGTAGGAGGTCCTCTCCTGGTCGGGAACAGGCAGCTGGAGACGCTCCAGAAGGTCACCATTTATTCCTGGAGACCGACACAGACAGACAGAGACAGACAGTATAGAGGGAGACAGTGAGAGTGAGACAGATAGACCAACAACATACGTAGTATATATGCATATACAGTCAAGTTTCTTGAGACACATCTTTCACACGTGACCCTACTCTTCTTTCCCACATAACAAAATACAAACATGATAAAAATCAGATAAAATTAATGTAAATGTTAAAGATACATTCCTGAGGATCACTGTTTCTATTTAACTTACTGACATACTGACTTGTTTTATGGTAATTGCGGTGATGTTGGCTTCATTTTATAGATTCTGGACACAGGACCACCACTGGACCCAACTTTACAACATCCACTGATGAGCTCAAAGACTGCGCCGTACTGTGGTGACTTGCTACGAGCAACTCTCACTCTGTTGTTTATTTTCGTGTTATATGTCGATTGCCACACTTTACTGGACATAAGCTTAGATGTTCCTAACAGCTGGAAGCTGCGGGACTTGCCAAGAAAGATTACCTACAACAAACAGGTACCACCATGTATTAATGGCCGCAGACAGCTCTGTCGGAGGTGAGGTAAACGAGGCGGTGCTTTGGTGAGGCTACGACGGCGTCCTACCTGGTCCCCAATTCCCGGCATACTGTCTAATGTCCAGTCTCTCAACAACAAGCTAGATGAACTTCACTGCCAAATAAGCTCTCAAAAGGACATGAAGGACTGTTGTTTGTTCTGCTTTACAGAGACTTGGCTGGGACCCAATACAACTGATAGGGCTATACATCCAGAGCGTTTTTCTGTGCACCGCGTGGACCGTTCCATGATGACTACTGGCAAGGAAAAGGGAAATCATTTATGCTTTGTCAACAATTCATGGTGCACTGACCTGGAAATAGTCCCTCAGTCCTGTTCGCCTGTGTTGGAACAACTAACAATAAGGTGCAGACCGTTCTATCTTCCAAGGGAATTCTCCTGCATGTTTTCAACTGCTGTCTACATATTGCCGCACGCTACTGCTGCAGCAGCACTAGACGAACTGTATGGAGCCATTAGCAGACAGGAGAACTTGCACCCCTGAGACCATTTCAATTGTGGCAGGAGACTTTAACTACTGTGACCTGAAATCTGTGCTACCAAAATTTTACCATGTCACCTGCCCAACCAGAGGCAATAAGACTCTCCATCACTGTCACGCCACTGAAACTGCTCTGACCAGAGCGGTGAACGATCTTTTACTAGCTATGGACTCCAGTTCCAACCTAGCCTTTGACACCATTGATCACTATATACTATTAGACAGATTGGTTTCTCTGGCTTAGCTCTCTCTTGGCTTAAGTCCTACTTATCTGGAAGAACACATTGTGTCGGCTATAGTCATATTACATCAAAATTCTCTGATGTTAAATATGGTGTACCTCAGGGTTCTCTACTTTTCTCTCTTTATATTTCACCTCTTGGCCAAATTATATGCAGTTATGGAATAAATTTCCATTGCTATGCTGATGATGCTCAGCTGTATGTGCGTATAAGGGCTGATGATCATACTCAAATGACTAATTTAGAGGCCTGCTTGGCTGCTTTGACAAATTGGATGTCACTAATCTTTCTGCTTTTAAATTCGGATAAACACAAATTTATTTAGCCCTGCTAGACACAGACACCAATTTGATTAAGTAATGATAACAATTGACAACTCTGTGGGTTCACAAAGTATGGCAGCCAAAAATCTTGGTGCTACGTTTGATACCAGCCTTTCCTTTGACAAGCACATTAAAGAAATCACCAAGACTGCCTTTTTTCACTTACGTAACAAAGCTTTGCATTCTAGTTGTAACAAAAAATGCTCTCTCACAAGAGAAATCATACAAGGGAAGATGGAGGGTAAATGAAGACGTGGCCACCCCAGGATGAAGTATATGGACAATCTAAAGGAATGGACAGGACACACTATGGCTGAAACTTTCAGCACCATAAGAGACAGGGCCAGATGGGGCAACATCATCAGGCAGGCAGCGCGAGCAGCTAACGTCCACAAGGACGACACTGGATGAGTTAGCGAACAAAGCTAAAATTCGGTCTTTCCTGTCCATGGCTGATGCAGAGACTCGTGCATTTGTTTCATCCAGACTTGATTACTGTAATGTTCTGTTTTCAGTTTTGCCACATGCTAATCCCAAAAGTCTTCAGATGGTTCGGAATGCTGCAGACAGTGTCCTAACTAAATCTAGGAAATTTGATCATATTACACCAATTCGTGCCTCCCTTCATTGGCTTCCTATGAATGTTAGATCAGACTTCAAGGCGCTTCTACTGACTTATAAAATCCTAAATGGGCGTGCCACATCTTACCTGTCTGATAAGATAAGATAAGATAATATAAGATAAGATAAGATACTTTATTGTCATTGTGTACACACAACGAAATTTTGTTTGGTGACTCTCAGACCAGCAACACTAGACAAGGTAAAGAATATCTAAAAAAACCCAAGATAAAAACAAGGACAAACAACATTTAGTATAAATAAGTGAGGTAGCAAAAATGATGATAAGACAATAAAAGATAGCAGCGGCTTTTAAAGTTCAGAATAGTGCATGGGGTTATTGCATATAGTTGTCCATATTGCAAAGGCTTTAGTACCAGTTAGTCCTCAGCAGCTATAGGCAGATGTGTGTGTGTGTGTGTTTGGGGGGGGGGGGGCAATGGAGGCTACAGCTCTGAGGAAGAAGCTGTTCCTCAGCCTGTTAGTCTGGGTTTTGATGGTGTGGTATCTTTTCCCTAATGGCAAGGGAACGAACAGACTATGACCTGGGTGTGTTGTGTCTTTGCTGATGTTGCTGGGTTTCCTCTGCTCGGAAGCACAGCTCACACAATCCTCTGTGCCATCTTTACCATCCAGGCCAAGTCCTTCCTGTTCTCTGCTGTGCAGCTGGCATATCACCCTGTGACACATTGACAGAGGATGCTTTCTATCAACTTCTGTAAAAGTTTACCAGCAGCTGAGAAGGGAGACCGGCTTGTTTAAGTTCCCTGAGGAAGAAAAGCCTCTGTTGTGCTTTCTTCACCAGGTGGGAGGTGTTGAGTGACTATGTGAGTTCTTTGGTGATGTGGATTCCCAGGAATTTGATGTTATTCACAATGTGCACCTCTTCACTATTTATGTACAGTGGGGGTGGGGCGGTCTTCCTGGATCTCCTAAAGTCCACAATGATCTCCTTTGTTTTACTGGTGTTCAGGACCAGGTTATTGTCTGAACACCAGCCAGCCAGATGTTGGACCTCCTCTCTGTAGTGTGTCTCCTCGTTGTTGGTTATGAGTTCCACTATAGTGGTGTCATCAGCAAACTTCACTATAGTGTTGGAGGAGTGAAAGGGGGTACAATCGTGGGTGAAAAGGGTGAAGAGGGCTGGACTGAGCACACAGCCCTGTGGCACACCTGTGTTCAGGATGAGGGGTGAAGATGTATGGTTACCTATCCTGACATTTTGTGGTCTGTGAGTGAGCATGTCCATAATCTGATCTCCTTAAACAGTACATATACCATCTCGAGCTCTTTGCTCTCAAAATACAGGGCTCCTGTGTGTACCCAAAGTTAAAAAGAAGTCAGCTTGTGGCAGGGCCTTTTCCTATCAGGCTCCATTCTTGTGGAATAACCTGCATGCTGCCATCAGACACTCAGAGTCTGTTGAGTCCTTTAAATCCAAACTTAAAACTCATCTTTTTTGCCTTAGCCTACAATTAGCTGCGTTTGAGTGCTTCACAACCTGTATGCATGGTGGGTCGGTTTCTGTCTCAATGAATTTACCAAGCATTGTTCTGCCGATGAGATTATAGCGTATAGATTATAGACTATTGCAAACTGTTCTCTTCTCTCACGTCTTTTCTCTCTCTCTGAGTGATGTCTTCTCCTTTCTCTTTTTATGTGTTAGAATGGTGTGACGTGAGTCTCCCTTGTGTGCACGTGCAGTGTCCTCCTCCCAGGTCTCCATGGTGACGGTGGTCACCACCGGGACCCTGCCTGGCATCCCCCTCATCACATTTTCTTTTTATACATCTTATAAATCCATATAATTTTATTATCCTGTTTTATCCTTCTCTCACTAAGATATGTGACTAATTTATTTATTTTACATGGTGATGGTGGTCACGTGGCTTGGGTCCTGGGCTGTTCCAGTGGCATCTGGACACTGCTTGGCATCCTCCTCATCATATTCTTCATGTATTTTATAATTCCATTATAATTCTGTTATTCTTTCAATGTTGTATTCTGACAATTGTGTAAACACAACATCCATTGCATGTTGTGCATCTTGGGAGCAAGAGCCCTCCTCTGTTGCTCTCTCTGAGGTTTCTTCTTATTTTGTCTCCCTGTTAAAGGTTTTTTTTTAGGGAGTTGTTTCCTTATCCGCTGCGAGGGTCTAAGGACAGGATGTCGTGTTGCTGTAAAGCCCCTTGGGGCAAATTTGTAATTTGTGATATTGGGCTATACAAATAAAATTGACTTGACTTGGCTGTTACTCCACAGTCAAGGCAGCTTACAGGTCCATCCCGCGACCTCACTTTGAGAAATCCAGCCACCTGTCAGAGTGCTTGCTTCTTGCATACAAGCAGAAAGTGAAGTGCGTGCAGCCCACTGTGAGGACAGTACAGTGCTGAACTACAGAACACAGATCCAAACTCCAGGGATGTTTTGAAACAACAGACTGGTCAATCTTCAAGGATTCAGCCTCGAGTTTGGATGAGTATGTTGAATCAGTCACTGGCTATGTTAGATTCTGTATGGATAACTGTATCCCAGTACGATCTATTTGCGTCTACAACAACCAGAAGCCCTGGATTAACAGTGATATTTGCCTAAGGTTGAGGGAGTGTACCACTACTTTTAAATAGGGGGACAAAGAATGCTGCAAAAAAAAAAATAATCCAGGTACGACTTAAGGAGAACCATCAAAGCTACTAAAAGACTATAGGGACAAACTGTGGAGGGGGCTGCAGGCGATTATGGAATATAAATCTAAATCCAGTGTGGCTACCAACACCTCTGCCTCTCTCCCGGATGAGCTTAACAACTTTTATGCCCGCTTTCAAGCTCACAGCTTGGACTCAGTGACAGCAGCACAGCGCCCACCCGATGAAGTCGATCTACAGCTGACAGAGGCTGATGTGAGGAAAATTTTTAAAAGGGTTGAGGCTTGTAAAGCCACTGGCCCACACAGCATCCCTTCCCATGTGCTCAGGGCATATTACACTGTTATCATAGGTTTCTACTGACATTTTTAGCCTGTCCCTGTCATTGTGTGCGGTTCGACTATGTTTTATGAAAGCCATTGTGCACCCTTACACATGGACAAATGTTGACAAGTCGTTATGAACTCTGCAAGACAAAACAGCCTGACCTTTACTGTGTGAGACAGCATAGAGCAAGCAGAGGACAAACAGGGCATGGTAGTCCTCACTGGTGCAGTCCAAAGCACTGTACACCATGTCTAGGAATGGTCTGGGAAAGGGGAGGAAAGACAGACGTTGAAAGAGATGGAGCGAGACAGGCAGACAGTGAAAGAGAGAGAGAGAGAGAGAGAGAGAGAGAGAGAGAGAGATTCATTCACTTTACAGAATCAGCAACATTAATTTCCTAACAATTAGATGGTGTCGTGTAACAGAATGGATAGTTTCTTTCTCTTCATTCTGTTACACGACACCAGTGAACTCTTTCACTCTGACCATTCTCTTTAGACAATTGACAGCAGTGTAATTTGTTGAGTGTGGTTATGGGTTTGTGTGTGTGTGTGTGTGTGTGTGTGTGTGTGTGTGTGTACCTGCTCCTTTGTGTGTGTGTGCGGGTGGCGGCGGCGGTCTTCTCCTCGTCGGTAATGTTTTGTTCCGTAAGCTCGGACACCTTACACTTCTCCATCACCACCATCTCGATCTCTGCACATACACACACCCAGAGACACGTAAGAGAAGGTCAGTCTTATCAACATCTATTCGGATACAGGTTACGCATCACAGAACCTCTCACACACACCCGCCACAGGGCCTCAGAAATAGTCGCCTAGCCACCGATTACAGCTCCATCACAAGGAACGCGCCCCTCTCGCCACTTCTGAAAATATCGACACACCGACATGTTGACGCAATATAGTCAAGTTTGAATGTATACGCAATGCTAGCCATGGCTATCTTTCTCTGCCGTCGTCTTGTTCTGGTGCTAGCACAAACCACTGGGTGGAGCACTTCCAGGAAAACAAATTTTACCAGGAAACCCAGAAACGCCACCTCTGGTTAGTTTTACTGTTCGGATAGGAACATGTTTCCTTGTTTATCTTAGCTATGCTGAAAATGATAATAGTAATAACAATAACGGATTACTCTGGACCCAAAGCTCTACCCTGAAACTGATTATGTTTATTAATCCTGGCAAAGATTTGCCGCAAATATTTAATGGTTTGCATGGTATTTGCAGTTTTATTTTATCTAATCCAAATCTTCACTGGCGTCGAACAAATTAGTTGTTGTTTGCAGAACAGTATAAAGATGAGTGCCAAAACCAGGCTCTGCCCTCAGTTCTCTGACACTAAGATGACAGCCCAATGTGTCCCTGCCCTCTTCAACCCAGCTTGTATGTTGGAATTAAACTTGATGATACGGCACGGTGGCGCAGTGGTTAGCGCGGTCGCCTCACAACAAGAAGGTCCTGGGTTCGAGCCCCGGGGTAGTCCAACCTTGGGGGTCATCCCAGGTCATCCTCTGTAGGGAGTTTGCATGTTCTCTCCGTGTCTGCGTGGGTTTCCTCCGGGTGCTCTGGTTTCCTCCCACAGTCCAAAGACATGTAGGTCAGGTGAATCGGCCATACTAAATTGTCCCTAGGTGTGAATGTGTGTGTGGGCCCTGTGATGGCCTGGCGGCCTGTCCAGGGTCTCCCCGCCTGCTGCCCAATGACTGCTGGGATAGGCTCCAGCATCCCTGCAACCCTGAGAGCAGGATAAGCGGTTCGGATAATGGATGGATGGATAAACTTGATGACCTTGAGTTTGACAAGACGGAGGTCTGGCTATGCGAGATTGCATTTTGAGACTCGAACCACAGTGGTCATGCCTGTTTGCCAAACACTCAAGGTTTTTTGATTTTGATATACTCTACTGATCCCTGTAGGGAAAATACACTGCATTTAACCCATCTTAGCTGTGTAGCTAGGAGCAGTGGGCAGCCGCCATGCAGTGCCCGGGGACCAACTCCGTCTCACCATGCCTTGGTCAGGGGCACAGACAGGAGTGCTACCCCTAACATGCATGTCTTTTTGATGGTGGGGGAAACCAGAGCACACGGAGAAAACTCACCACAGACACAGGGAGAACATGCAAACTCCCCACAGAGGACGACCTGGGATGACCCCCAAAGTTGGACAACCCCGGGGTTCGAACCCAGGACCTGCTTGCTATGAGGCGACAGTGCCAACCACTACGCCGTGTGCAGTGCTATTCCCTTTCACCGGCTAACTGTTCAACTCCAGGCCAACTGTTGCATTTCAGATCCTGGACGCTATCAAACGCCACCTTAAAATGAAGCGGCAGTACTAGGCCCACCTGACTACAGCGAACAAACAATTAAAAGCACTTTGATTCCCCAACTAAGTTTGAAGCTAACAGGTACAGACTGCACAGTAGGAGTCTGTACTGTGTTCTTAGGACAGAAGACATCACTGTAACGTGCAATCATTTCACAGACTGAGTGAAACAAGTACATCTTTACCCATAAATACACAGAGGAGCATCCTCACACACAACAGAGACACAAACACACAAGCAGGAGAGTGAGAGACAGGCAGAGATGTGAGGAGTGCAGGATGGATGTGTAGGTGGCGTTTCACTGTGAAGATAGTGGTTGGTATGGACAGTTGGCTGTGCTGGAAATGGTGATCAGTGGTAACCACGGTAACCATGGGGGAAATGACAAGGCGTCACACAAGGAGAGCAGCGGCATGACAGAGTCCTCGTCTCAAAACTGGAAAGAGGTTTTTTTTTTCACATATCTATATACTTTGTTGGGGGGGGGGGTTCCCCCTTTTTCTCCCCAGCTGTACTTGACAAATTACCCCACTCTTCCGAGCCATCCTGGTGGCTGCTCCACCCGCTCTGCTGATCTGGAGAGGGCTGCAGACTACCACATGCCTCCTCCGATACATGTGGAGTCACCAGCCGCTTCTTTTCACCTGACTGTGAGGAGTTTCACCAGGGGGGCGTAGCGCGTGAGAGGATCATGCTATTGCCCCCAGCCCCCCCCCCGAACAGGTGCCCCGACCAACCAGAGGAGGCACTAGTGCAGCGACCAGGACATATACCCACGTCCGGCTTCCCACCCTCAGACACGGCCAATTGTGTCTGCAGGGACGCCCAACCAAGCCGGAGGTAACACCGGGATTAGAACCAGCGATCCCTGTGTTGGTAGGCAACAGAATAGACCGCCACACCACCCAGACGCCCCCGTGTGTTCATAATTTTATTGGAAACACACAAGCTAGGCACAGCAGCAGGCTTGGCTAAACCATCAATGTTGAATATAAAGAAGCAATCGTTTCTGCCACCGCTAGCTAGCTAGCTAGCTAGTCTGTGATCTGCAAGGGCCACAATGCTAACAGCTGTGCTAACAGCTCATAATCTACTGTTAGCCACTTAGCGTTGCTCTTTTCCTCTACTATTTGAACTGTGAAATTTCATATTGATGATCAAATTATGATACACATGCCAGTAAACAATAGAAAGGCTGAAAATTTGTATATACAGTGCATCTGGAAAGTATTTACACCCCTTCACGTTCCCCACATTTTGTTATGTTACAGCCTTATTCCAAAATGGATTAAATTCCTTTTTTTTCTAATCAATGTACACACAATACCACATAATGATAAAGTGAAAAATGTTTTGTAGAAATCTTTGCAAATTTATTAAAAATAAAAAAGTGAAATATTGCATGTACATAAGTATTCACACCCTTTGCTATGACACTCAAAATTGAGCTCAGGTTCATCCTGTTTCCACTGATCATCCTTGAGATGTTTCTACATCTTGATTGGAGTCCACCTGTAGTAAATTCAATTGATCGGACATGATTTGGAAAGGCACACACCAGTCTATATAAGGTCCCACTGTTGACAGTGTATGTCAGAGCAGAAACCAAGCCATGAGGTCAAAGGAATTGTCTGTGGACCTCTGAGACAGGATTGTATTGAGGCACAGATCTGGGGAAGGGTACAAAAAAATTTCTACAGCTTTGAAGGTCCCGAAGAGCACAGTGGTCTCCATCATTCATAAATGGAAGAAGTTTGGATCCACCAGGACTCTTCCTAGAGCTGGCCGCCCAGCCAAGCTGAGCAATCGGGGGAGAAGGGCCTTGGTCAGGGAGGTGACCAAGAACCCGATGGTCACTCTGACAGAGCTCCAGCGTTCCTCTGTGGAGATGGGAGAACCTTCCAGAAGGACAACCATCTCTTCAGCACTCCGCCAATCAGGCCTTTATGGTAGAGTGGCCAGACGGAAGCCTCTGCTCAGTAAAAGGCACATGACAGCCCACTTGGAGTTTGCCAGAAAGCACCTAAAGGACTCTCAGACCATGAAAAACAAGATTCTCTGGTCTGATGAAACCAAGACTGAACTCTCTGGCCTGAATGCCAAACATCACATCTGGAGGACACCAGGCACCTCTCATCACCTTGCTAATACCATCCCTACAGTGAAGCATGGTGGTGGCAGCATCATGCTGTGGGGATGTTCTTCAGCGGCAGGAACTGGGAGACTAGTCAGGATCGAGGGAAAGATGAAAGGAGCAAAGTACAGAGAGATCCTTGATGAAAACCTGCTCCAGAGCGCTCAGGACCTCAGACTGGGGCGAAGGTTTACCTTTCAACACGACAATGAATGTCCTTGAGTGGCCCATCCAGAGCCCAGACTTGAACCCCATTGAACATCTCTGGAAAGACCTGAAAATAGCTGTGCAGCAACGCTCCCCATCTAACCTTACAGAGCTTGAGAGGATCTGCAGAGAAGAATGGGAGAAATAACCCAAATATAGGTGTGCCAAGCTTGTAGCTTCATACCCAAGAAGACTTGAGGCTGTAATCGCTGCCAAGGGTGCCTCAACCAAGTACTGAGTAAAGGGTGTGAGTACTTATGTACATGCAATATTTCAGTTTTTTATTTGTAATAAATTTGCCAAAATTTCTACAAAACCTTTTTCACTTTGTCATTATGGGGTATTGTGTGTAGATTGATGAGGAAAAAAAAGGAATTTAATCCATTTTGGAATAAGGCTGTAACATAACAAAATGTGGGGAAAGTGAAGGGGTGTGAATACTTTCCGGCTGCACTGTATATCCCGCTCTCATTTTTCTTCTTTTGGCAAACAAAGAAATATGGTTTGCAAACAAAGAAATGGCATATTTCCGCCACCAACTGATCTCCAGTAGTACTGACTATTTCTGGTTTATAACTCCACCCCTCTCTATGATGGACAGCTTCTTTCGCCACCTTTAATTTTGACAGTTCTGAAAAAGTGTGAATGACTTTGCTGTCCAACCTGGTCAGACGAGCTTTCTTGTTCTTCCTTCTTTTTAGTTCATTTGACAAATGTGGAGACCTCAAAGTTGCAATCTCAACGATTGTCACTGGAGTAAATGGTTGTTAAGTTGCTATCTTTCGCCGAGAGTGTTGACACAATTAAGATTCATTGGCTACTGATGAAAGTCTTTGGTTTTACAGTAATATGGAGGTGTCGACATTCCCGCCACTACTTCCAACTGTCATGCAGGAAGTGTACTGCCTCACTACCAGTCCCTCTGTGACAGCATTAAAGACAATTTTCAGAGTTAACAGGAAATTAAGTTGTTTATCTTTCAGTTTCTCTTTGTTTCCAGTTTGGAGAGGAGGGCTGCTTCCGTGCCAGCTACTGGGTAACCACAGTGCGTCATGGGACGCTGGGTCTGATCGATGGCGGCACAGACACATCGACACGCACGGTCCAGTACGTCCCGTGTCCGGTGAGGTAAACACACTTACACATATACAAACGCACTCAACACACACACACTCACTCACCTTCCGCTGTCTCCCCACTCGCTCTGCTTCCCTTTGAGCTCCCACCTCCACCTCCTGCTCCTCCTCTCTCTCCTCCCTCTGTACCTTTTCCCTTCTCCCTGTCCCGGCCGCCATCCCGCTCGCCTCCTCTACCGTCGTCCTCCCAGCCCTCCTCTCCTCCTCCTCCTTCCCTGGCCCGCTCCTCCTCCTCCTCCTCTTCCTCCCCGAGGTTCTTGTAGTTGGGCCGTTTCTGGGTTCTTTTGCGCCCCCGGTGGCGAGACAGCTCCAGCGAGCGCTCCAGGGACTCCGGGGGCTTGGTGAACCGCCGTACGCCTCCTACATTGGCCTGCATGTTGGAAGGCGGTGGGGTGGTCCAGTAAAAGAGGAGTGGGAGAATGAGTTAGGATAGGATGAGAGAGAAGAACGGGGAGGGGGGGGGGGATGAAGAAGGAAGGGGAAGAGAGGGATGACGGGGCAGGAGTATTAGTGTGTGACTGGTGACTTACTATAATAATCAAGTGGCAGAGATTGATGGTTTATTATCAGCAGCTTGACAGAAAACCAGGTTCTAATAATCCTGTTCTCAGAAGTCAGCAGTACTCGGGCCATTTACCAGAAGACTTGCACGTGCACCCATACGTGCACCCACATTTGACCCTAATGGACACATTAACACAAGCGATGTGGTGCCATAAAGACAGAAAAAGCCATGTCCCTACACACACACACACACACACATGTAGACTTACTGTAAGTGCTAGCTGTGTCAAGTTGTTAAAAATCTGATAATATACACAAGCCACTTCCTCTTTGTATTTCAGTAGACTAGTTCAGAAAATGACCGCTTGTTACACGCACACAAACACATGCACACACACACACGTAGAGACACGGAGTTATTTACGTTAAGTGCTCGCCTTATCAAGTTGGTCAAAACCTGATAAAATAAAAAAGCCACTTCCTCCTTCCTATTTTACTAGACTAGTTAAGAAACATGACCGCTTGTTACGCACACACACGCGGTGCAGTGTCAAAAACCGCCGGCTTAGCCTCCTTATTAAAATGTCCTTAAAGAAAAACCTCTGCAGTTTCTCAGCACACACACACTTGCTGGAAGGAGCTGTGCATTATGGGAAATGTATGGCAAGAAGCATATGGTTAAAAAAAGAAGAAGATTGAGGCATTATTACTACTCTTTATCTTAAATAGTCATCTTAAGCCATCTCAGGCCATCTCTCTCTCTCTCGGCCCGGGGTCTGGCGTCCTGCCCAGGGTGTCTCCCCACCTGCCACCCAGTGACTGCTGGGATAGGCTCCAGCATCCCCGCGACCCTGAGAGCAGGATGAGCGGGGATGGATGGAGGGAGGGAGTATCACAAACTGACAGGTCTGATCCACACTCTTCCATCTCTGCCCACCAAGCTCCACAGTATAGTAATAAAGTAAGTAAAGTTTATTTATATAGCAATTTTCAGAGTCACAAGGGGCTTCACAATGAAAGACAAAGAAATAAATGAATAAAAGATGAACAGAGAATACATAAGCCAGACAATAACATCCATCCATTCATCCATTCCGAACCGCTTATCCTGTTCTCAGGGTCGCGGGGAAGCTGCAGCCTATACCAGCAGTCATTGGGTGGCAGGCGGGGAGACACCCTGGACAGGCCGCCAGGACATCACAGGGCCGGCCAACAGACAGACAGACAGACAGACAGATAGACAGACAGACAGACAGACAGACACACACACATTCACACCTAGGGACAATTTAGTACGGCCGATTCACCTGACCTACATGTCTTTGGACTGTGGGAGGAAACTGGAGCACCCGGAGGAAACCCACGCAGACACCGGGAGAACATGCAAACTCCACACAGAGGACGACCCGGGATGACCCCTAGGCTTGGACCACCCCAGGGCTTGAACCCAGAACCTTCTTGCTGTGAGGCGACCGCGCTGACCACTGCGCCACTGTGCCGCCCAGACAATAACAAGCAATATGCACATTAAGCAAAGACTAAACAATACCCAGACTGAACAGGTGAGTTTTTAGCTGCTTTTTAAAATTGGCCACAGGGTCAACAGACCACGAAGCCACGGGGCGAGCGAGCCTTCCACAGTTTGGGTGCAACTATTGTGAAAGTTCCATCACTACTGGTTTGGAGTCGGGTATGAGGTACAGACAGTAAAAATTTATCAGACGACCAAAGTGATGCTGATGTTGTGTAGGGGCAAATCAGATTGGCGATGTTGGAGGGTGCCTGATCATGCAAGACTCTACAGGTAATCACTGAAATCTTAAGTTCGATCCTATATTCAACTGGAAGCCAGTTTAAGGGCCCTGACACACCAGGCCGATGGTCGGCCGTCGGCCTATGACGGGTCGTCGGTGAGCGTCTGTGACCCTAGTTTTTGCGGTGTGTCCCGCACCGTCGGCACTAGTCGGACCCCTGTCGGCAGCTTTTCGGGTGATTCAGCATGTTGAATCGGCGGAGCCCGTCGGTGAGGTAGGTCACTCATTGGCTGTTCAGCTTAGCGAATCGGTGCTAAGCTAACGAATCAGCGCCATCGGCTGTAGTCTTTGCGGTGTGTTCAAGTGCTACTTTTTGGCCCGGACGGCAGGCGACGTGAGGCGATGCAACAGTTGGCCTTCGTCGCCGCTAGTTGGTTTGGTGTGTCTGGGCCCTAAGGACGCCAGGATGGCAGTATTGTGAGCGGAGTTCTAATGAAAACCCTTGCAGCAGCATTCTGAATAACTGGTAGCTCATCCAGAGAGGATTTGCTAAGGCAAGTAAAAAGAGGAACAGTCTCAGCATGCGGAGACGAATGCAGGAATAATCACTTCCATCTCGGCACACGACACAACAAGCCGAAGCCTAGCAGTGTTTCTCAAATGATGAAAGCAGGAACAAGTCAGCATCTTGACATGACAGGTAAAGAACATGCTACAATCAAATATAACACCAAGGTTTCTTTTTCTTTTGGACTTTCCACCCTTTTTCTCCCCCATTGTACTTAGCCAATTACCCCACTCTTCCGAGCCATCCCGGTCTCTGCTCCACCCCCTCTGCCGATCCGAGGAGGTCTGCAGACTACCATGTGTCTCCTCCGATACATGTGGAGATGCCAACCGCTTCTTTTCACCTGGCAGTGAGGAGTTTCACCAGGGGGCCGTAGCGTGTGGCAGGATCATGCTATCCCCCCCAATCCCCCAAATAGGCGCCCTGACCGACCAGAGGAGACGCTATTGCAGCGACCAGGACACATACCCACATCCAGCTTCCCACCCACAGACACGGCCATTTGTGTATGTAGGGACGCCCGACCAAGCCGGAGTTAACACGGGGACTCGAACCGACGATCCCCATATTGGTAGGCAACGGAATAGACTGCTATGCTACCTGGACGCATCATAACACCAAGGTTTCTAAGACTGGAGCGGACGGAAGAGGAAAAAGAATCCGAACTTAGCTTGACCTTAAAAATCACACTGTCTGGGGTGATAATAAGGACTTAATAACAATAACTTTATTATATAGCACTTTTCGAAAACAATGTTACAAAGTGCTTTACAAAGAAATAAAACCAGACAAGGAAAAAAATAAGAGTAAGACCAAATAAGAGTAAAAATAAAAACAGTATAAAGAAAAAAAACAAATATCAAACATTCGTAAAAGCTTTCATAAACATAAAAGATTTTAGATGAGATTTAACAGAAGCTGGAGACTTTGTCTGTCTTAGTTCAATAGGAAGAGAGTTCCATAGTGTGGGGGCTCTAACAGCAAAAGCCCCTCACCCTTTGTAACCAACCGAGACCTGTGAATAACCAGCAGGGCTCCATCTGCGGAGCTTAATGGTTGAGAGGGCATATACCAGGTCAATAAATCAGAAATGTATGTAGGAGCAAGACCGTTTAAAGCCTTAAAAGTGAGCAATACAATTTTAAAATCAATCTGAAATCTAACAGGGAGCCAGTGTAGGGAGGCAAGCACAGGAGTGATATGGTCATGCCTCTTTGTCCTGGTAAGGAGCCGAGTACAGCGTTTTGTACCAACCGCAGATGGTGGAGGGAGCCCTTACTGACACCAGAGTAAAGTGCATTACAATAGTCAAGCTGAGAATAGTACAAAAGCATGTACAATGTTTTGCAGATCGGCAATTGATCAAAATGACCCAACTCTGGATATTAGCTTGAGTTGGAGAAAGCATGACTGAACAACATGTTTGATTTGATTATCAAACCGAGGTTAACACCGAATATTACCCCAAGATTCCTAGCAATCTGCTTCAGACTACCTGACAGACCACCAAGCTTAGTAACAAAAGGGCTGATGGAATTTTTGGTACCAAACAGAATGACCCCAGACTTATCATTAAATTTGAGAAAATTTTCAGACATCCAGGATTTAATGTCAGAGAAGCAAGTTGTGAGATTTGCTAGGGCGCTAGGATCTGAGGGTTTTAGTGGCATGTATAATCAGGAACCAGGAATCAGGAACACTACTACGCCGAAGAGGAAGCATATATAGACCAAATAAAATGGGAACCAGGACTGAACCTTGGGGCACACCACAGCACAGGGCAGAAGAAGCAGACACAAACTGACCTACAGAAATGGAAAAACTCCTATCCAATAGATGAGAGGAGAACCACTCCAGGACACTCCCAGAGATGTCCACTCACTGCCTGAGCCTATCAATCTAAATGTGGTGGTCAACAGTATTGAAAGCTGTGCTGAGATCTAGCAGCAATAGAACAGAGTATTCACCTGCATCAGCTGATAACAATATCATTAGAGACTCTAAGCAAGTAAGTTCCAGTGGAATGCTTTTTGTGAAAAGCAGACTGAAATTTGTCAAGTTGTTATGGACATCAAGGACATTATGTTATTGCTTAGCCAAAACCTTTTCTAAGCTTTTTGATATGAAAGGCAACTTGGAAATAGGCCTTTAATTTTTTGGCAGTGATGGCTCAAGGTTTGTTTCTTTTAAGCAGAGGCTAAACAATAGCAAGTTTAAAATAACTAGGGATCCAACCTGATTTAACTGAACAACTTTTAATTGCAACCACACAGTTACCAATAGGCCCAAGGGCGTCCTTAAACAAGGACGGTGGTAAGATATCTAGGGGGCTTGAGGAAGGTTTCATATTGCTCACCGTATCAGTGAAGCTGATGGAAGAGATCTGCGAAAAAGAATCTATAAGAGACAGGCAAAACTGAGATATATTCAAAATGGGTAGATGAAGGGGAGATGTTTAACCCGGCAGCTCTAATCTTATTCACAAAATGAGTACAAAAAATGTTAAAGTCATAATTTAATGATACAGGCACAGTTGGTGAAGCAGGGGTTACAATGTTACTGGGAGTGTCAAATAGGACCTTGGGATTGCGTTTACTTGAAGTAATTAGATTAGAGAAATAAGAGGCCCTCACATCTTTGACCATATACTTATAAGTGGCTCATCCATCCACCCATTCATTATCCGAACCCGCTTATCCTACTCAGGGTCACAGGAATGCTGGAGCCTATCCCAGCAGTCGCTGGGTGGCAGGCGGGGAGACACCCTGGACAGGCCGCCAGGCTCACACAGGGCGAACACACACACACACACACACACACACACACACACACACACACACACACACACTTAGGGGCAATTAAGTACGGCTGATTCACCTGACCTACATGTCTTTCGACGATGGGAGGAAACAAGAGCACCCGGAGGAAACCCACACAGACACGGGCACAACATGCAAACGCCACACAGAGGACGACCCGCGGCAACCCCCAAGGTTGGACTACCCCGGGGCTCGAACCCAGGACCTTCTTGCTGTGAGGTGTGCTAACCACTGTGCCACCGTACCGCCCTAAGTGGCTCATATTGGTATAAAATGTCTTTGAACAAGGAATTAAATACTGAAAAATCAAAAGTATTAAGGTCTACTTTCAAAACTTAATAGCACCATCTAGCAGGGCAGTGGGTTCAGTCTTTTAAGTGACATGTTGTACATTTTGTCGGTTGCTTTGTAAGCTACCGCGCTTTGAGACAACTAAGCTACAATAAAAAATGAGCTCCTAATTTAATTCTGAGGGGGATCAACGTTTGGGTCTAAACCCGTCCTTAACATTCGGCATCTGAGTACATCTCAGTATTTCTGAGTATTAAGTTTTACTATTAGATACAGCGGGTCAACCGACTTGTTTTTGTCTTCTCTGATCTGCATGCATGCATGTGTGTGTGTGTGTGTGTGTGTGTGTGCCTGTGTGCACTGATTCGTGGTCTGTTCTGGTAAGGCAGTCCCACTCTGAGCTGGTGCTCAGAAATGAATGCAGGTCAAGGCAGCATGTGAGACACGTGTGTGTGTGTGTGTGTGTGTGTGTGTGTGTGTGTGTGTGTGTACTTGGTGTGTAGCACTTGCACGCACCGAGTACCACATACCAAAATAGGCCACTTGCGGGGAAATGTCTACAAATTCGTGTACACAGCACAGCTGCTGAAAACAGCTGCAAATGCATCAAAAAGAAACCGTTAAAATGCACAGAAAGTAAAGCCAGCAGTAGGCACAGGTTAGAAGAAGAAAAAAAAAAACCAATGCAGCAAATGAAGGCGTATGCAAGCATCAGTATGCATCAATGAACAAGTGCAGAAACATATACGTGCACGCACGCATGCACGCACACACACATATGCACACACACACACACACACACACACACAGAGCGGTTTCTTCTAGGAAAGGGATTTGGGTAAGTGGAGCCAACTTTGTCAGTTTTCCACCATGTGACCTGATTTCCTGCCACATCACAGGCAAACAGGAAGTGCCATTTACCACCTGTGCAGAAGGAGAGCCTCCGGCTCCGTCTGTCTGTGCTTTTTCATCTACAAGAAATCACACAATAACACCACAACAGCTTTTCATTCGGATGTTGGGGGGGGGGGGTGGAATTGAACATCACCCCAGAAAAAAGAAGCATGCTTTTGCAGATATTGCTTGAAGATGTCACCAGAGATATGTGTCATCGCAATTATTTCATTTCACTCTGACAATAAACGAGTAAGACAAAACTCTCTTGTCGTACTTTAACATGCTCATGAACAGATGCACAAAGTGCCCTGATCAGTACAGTCAAGTCTCTCTTACAGGGCAGTTGTCTGTTGTCCTCCTTATCTTGTGTTTTCCAGCTCACGTCCCACCAAGGCTGTTTCCACACTCGGTGAGTTTCTCATACATTCGTCCACTATGAGCTAACAGTAAACAACAGGCCTTGACTTGTTCACATGGAGAGGACACTTTGTAACACTACCTTTGTTCTGTTACATATGAACTTTAAGCAGCTAGCTATCTTAAGCAATCTAGACTAAAGTTAAACATGATACAAGTCATACAAGGTCAAAGCTTAAAAGGAAGCAAACATCATATATGATTATATACCACAGACAAACTGCCTTCACAATAGGTATGGCCATTTATTTTAGGTTGATGGTCTGGCGGCCTGTCCAGGGTGTCTCCCCGCCTGCCACCCAATGACTGCTGGGATAGGCTCCAGCATCCCCGCCACTATGAGAGCAGGATAAGTGGTTTGGATAATGGATGGATGGATGGATGGAAAATTCAGAAACCCGATAGGAAATTATTTAAAAATCAATGAGTTTAATAGTCAAAGGTGAGGAATGCGTCCGTTTTGGGAACCTCAGAATTGCACCTATGCTCTTCGCAGATGATGTGGTTTTGTTGGCTCCATCAGAACGCCACCTCCAGCGCGCACTGGGGCGGCTTGCAGCCGAGTGTGAAATGGCCGGGATGAGAGTCAGCACCTCCCAAGTCTGAGGCCATGGTTCTCTACTGGAAAATGGTGGATTGCTCCCTCTGGGTTGGGGATGAGTTGTTGTCTCAAGTGAAGGAGTTCAAGTATCTCGGGGTTGTTCACGAGTGAGGGTAGGATGGAGCGGGAGATTGACAGGCGGATTGGTGCAGCATCAGCAGTAATGTGGACACTGTACCGGACTGTTGTGGTGAAGAGGGAGCTGAGCTGTCAATTTACCGGTCAAACTTCGTTCCAACCCTCACCTATGGTCATGAGCTTTGGGTAGTGAATGAAAGGGTGAGATCGTGGATACAAGCGACTGAAATGAGTTTCCTCCGTAGGGTGCCTGGACTCAGACTTAGAGATCGGGTGAGGAGGCCGGACATCTGGAGGGAGCTCCGAGTTGAGCCACTGCTCCTTCACGTCGAAAGGAGCCAGTTGAGATGGTTCGGGCATCTGATCAGGATGCCTCCTGGGCGCCTTCCTTCGGAGGTTTTCCGGGCACGGCCAACTGGGAGGAGACCCCGGGGTAGACCCAGAACTCTCTGGAGGGACCACGTGTCCAATGTGGCCTGGGAACGCCTCGGGATCCCCCAGGAGGAGCTGGAGGGCGTTGCTGGGGAGAGGGATGTCTGGAGTGCTCTACTTAGCTTGCTGCCACCGCGACCCGACCCCGGAGAAGCGGCTGAAGATGAATGAATGAATGAATGAATGAATTAATTGTCAATACCCATGTCAAGTTTGGGCAACTGACTGATCAACTACTGATTCTGACCATCCATTAGTTGCATTTTTTCATTCCAACACATTGATAAGAGTTTCCCTGTGATGTGGACATGAGAGGTCTTGGATAAACGGGGAAAGTGTGGATGTGCAGATCGACCAGATGTACTTTTTTGATCTCAGTATGTTTATGTGTCTCTTACACCTGGATCTACAAAACCTGTATAAATGCACTACATGTACAGGCCAATACATGGTGTGTGTAAGTCTTTTCATAGTACAACACTCTGTTTTGTAATTTTGCAATGGATGTTGGTGGAACAAAACTAAGGAGGAAAAAAACAGAGATGGAGAGGTCTCACATTCACACATGACGTCTAACCCGTACACCATCCCCCAGTTTTCCGTGTCAGGTTTATGTGCGACTCCCTGAGATGGAGTCAACGTACTGTGAAATCTGTATGTACTCGACCTACACTCGAAGAAAAGTCTGTAAAAATTGAGCCCAATGTAGTGTTAATATAACGTGAACTTTGTGTACTGATTTTTCACAGGTGTTTTACCTTTATTTTGAATCACATATTGCATTGTGGAGGCACGGTGGCGCAGTAGTTAGCGCGGTCACCTCACGGCAACAAGGTCCTAGGTTCGAGCCCTGGGGTAGTCCAACCTTGGGGGTCGTCCCGGGCCGTCCTCTGTGTGGAGTTTGCATGTTCTCCCCGTGTCTGTGTGGGTTTCGTCCGGGGGCTCCGGTTTCCTCCCACAGTCCAAAGACATGTAGGTCAGGTGAATCGGCCGTACTAAATTGTCCCTAGGTGTGAATGTGTGTGTGTGCGCCCTGTGTGATGGCCTGGTGGCCTGTCCAGGGCGTCTCCCCTCCTGCAGCCCAATGACTGCTGGGATAGGCTCCAGCATTCCTGCGACCCTGAGTAGGATAAGCGGTTTGGATAATGGATGGATGGTTACTGCATTGTGGCGGCATGGTGGTGCAGTGATTAGCGCAGCAAGAAGGTCCTGGGTTCGAGCCCGGGGGTAATAATAGTCATTACATTTATATAGCACTTTTCAAGACACCCAAAGAGTGTAGTCCAACCTTGGGGGTCATCCCGGGTCGTCCTCTGTGTGGAGTTTGCATGTTCTCCCCGTGTCTGTGTGGTTTTCCTCCGGCTGATGGAATCTCCCGCGATGTCGCAACAATTGACACAAATTCAGCCAATCCCCACGAATTCTGCGCAATCACCGCAACTTTTACCAATCATCATAGTTTCCCGCAAATTCTCCAATCATAGCAATCCCCCGCACAAACCACTGAGCCATACGTCGCCAAACTCACTTCCTTGTTTCTGGTTGTGAAGATGCAGACATGGGCGCCACGAACGTCTCACCAACTAAAATTATTGCCAAAGACCGCGCAAGGCAAATCTGATGTTCTGCATGAAAGTGGGAGTAAACTGAATTTTGTTTTTTTTTTTGTTTTTTTGGATCCCCCTCAATCCCCCCCCCCCCAATTTTCGCCCACTCCTCTGAGCCGTCCCGGTTGTTGCTCCACCCCCTCTGCTGATCCCGGGAGGGTTGCAGACTACCACAAGCCTCCTCCAATACATGTGGAGTCACCAGCTGCTTCTTTTCACCTGACAGTGAGGAGTTTCACCAGGGGGACGTAGCGCGTGGGAGGATCATGCTATCCCCCCCCCAGTTCCCTCTCCCCCCTGAACAGGCGCCCCGACCGACCAGAGGAGGCGCTAGTGCGGCGACCAGGACACATACCCACATCTAGCTTCCCACCCGCAGACACGGCCAATTGTGTATGTAGGGACGCCCGACCAAGCCAGAGTTAACACGGGGACTCGAACCGACGATCCCCATATTGGTAGGCAACAGAATAGACCGCTACACTACCCGGAGGTAAACTGTTATGCACCTCATGCAACATTGTGGTGGAACACAAACGAAAATAATCGATTGACAAGTGCTTTTCTACCGCAAAACACACCCGGAGAACGGCGGAAACGCGTGGACAACAGACAAGACAAACCACCGTGACAGAGGCTGCTGCATCCAGATCTACTGCAAGCGGGGAAAGAATCAAGGGAAGATTCAACATGCATGGTTAGTGGTGAGGTTCTGTGCACTTTAACTTTTAAGCCTGTTTGCTGCTTTGTGGAATACCCCCTAGGTGCACTTCTTCATTTACAAATAAAGCGTATTTTGTTAGCGTTTTCGTAACCCCGAGCCTTTTCTGGCAAGGTGAGGTGGGATGGTGAGGCCATTGGAAGCGTGTGCACCCAGAAGCATGAGGGAGCTCATATGCTGAAGCCCGGGGACGCACTTCCTTAAGGACGGGGGGGATAGTATAACAATCACGGATGAATAGACTCGCTAGCCCTCGGCTAACGGGTCGGACCCTTTAGTCGACTAGTTAACATTGCCGCCCGTGGTGTGGGAGATCCAGTTTCGCGTCCTGGCTGTGGCGGTTCCCAGGCTGCCCCCCGAATTCACTACATTGGTCTTATAACACTCAGAACAGTGCGGTTTTATTCTCACTGGAAGAAGTTGCCTTCGATTTGTAATGAATTTTAGAAAGAAAACAAAAACTGCAACTATTTTTGCAATTTCACTGCAAAAAAACGACTAAAAACACTGCACCATGCACTGCAATATTTTAGAAAAGCTGCTGTGAATTTGGGCACTTTAGGCTGCAGCAATCCAAAAAAAAAGCCCACGAAATCCGGGAGGGGCTGCTTAACAGATATACTCACATAAGCAATGCATTAATATCTCAACTGGGTATTTATCGTGACAGAATATAGAGTTTAAAAACTGGCCGTCTTATTGAAGGCCCATGGTCGTTTTGGGTAGGAGTGAAATCTCGGTCGTTCTGGTGTCTGCAATATGGACACACCTAGAATTAAGAGAGCTTTGTTCAGCCAAGCAGAGGATGAAACCAATGGTCAGCTGTGTGGTGTGGTTATACGAATATGAAAAATCCAAGGCGCCAAAATAATGAATAAATAAACCAAAATATATAGATATTAAGAGTTCGACACATCGTGGCCTACTGTAAAATAAAATCATCTGACACGAGCAGGGAACGACACAGAAGACACTGTCATGACTTCTGTGAAAAAAAAAACTGTGTGAATCACCAGCGGTGACGGGGGAGGAGGACCTGGAGGAGGTCTGGGTTTTAGAACAATCCAGATCCTCCACTGTCCACTCACACAAACCACAATGACAGAGTTTCCAATACAACTGTGTTAATGTTTAACAAGGGAGAGAGCGAGAGAGAGAGAGAGAGAGAGACAGATGGGAGTTACTCCAAAGCCCATCACATGTAAGGAGTAGAGGTCGTGTAAGATGAGAGCATGCAGCTAGTCGAGCGGCTGGCGTGGGTCTGACTGACTCCTCCTGCCACAGACCAGATGCTCTGACATCACACCTTCACTCACATTCACTGAAAAGGTAGGCTGCTTCTAACAACTGCCACCAGTCTCTCTTCCTCTCTCGCTCTCTGTCACGCACATGGACGCACGCACACACACACACACACACACACACACACACACACACACACAGACACACACACACAGAAAACGAGAAAAAAAACCACAGGGGTTCTCAGAAATGCTCATTACCTCACACACCCACCTGGATTCAAAAACAGATGGTCGGAGAGAGAGAGAGAGAGAAAGCAGGGGTAGAGAGAGAGAGAGAGAGCAAGAGAGAGAGAGTGAGAGAGAGAGAGAGAGAGAAAGCAGGGATAGAGAAAGAGAAAGCAGGGGTAGAGAGAGCGAGAGAGAGAAAGCAGGGGTAGAGAGAGAGAGAGAGAGAGCGAGAGACAAAGAATTGCTGCAAAGACAGACAAGGCCGGGGGGGGGGGGGGGGGATGGAGAGCTGAGAAAAAAGGAGCGAGATAAAGAGAGCTATGTAGTATGGGGAGAAAGACAGAAAGAACAAGACAAGAAAGGAGGGGAGAGTTTGGTAGCACCAGAGGGGGAGAGAGAAAGACGGGTGTATGTAAAGGCCAAAGAAAGGTGAAGTTTGAGTGTCTCGCTGACAGACTGCAGACAGGAGGAAGCTGAAGAGAAATGAAAAGAGACAGTGTGTATCATGTGGGATTGCTGCATACTGATGCCTTGATGTGGGTGAACCATGGAGACAAACTTGACTCCACACTCTCACAACCCCCTACACCATCTACACAAAGTTCACACTGTGTGTGCGTGTGTACTTTAGTTGTGCTATGTGCAGCAATGTGTGCGCACTGTACTCAGTCTGTACTGCTTGGCATTACATAGCTTCTATGTTCCAGTGTGTGTGGTGTGTGTGTGTGTGTGTGTGTGCACGCGCACATATTTAACTTATGTTACTACTGCATTCCATCATGTTCTCTGTGCTTTCCTACACTGTGTGTGTCCGTTGGCGTGTGCGCATGTGAGAGAGTGTATTTGTGTGTCTGTGTGTATCTTACCATGTTCTCCTGTGTGCTATGCGTCTGCCTGCAATGTCTTTGGTAACGAGTCTGTGTAATTTTGTCTTTACTTGCGTGCGAGTGACTGCAATGTTATGTACGTTGATTTTGTGTGTGCGTGTGTGTCTTACCGTGTTCTTGTGTGTGCTGTGTGCTTCTGTCTGTGGGGTGAATACAGACAGGTCTCCGTTGAGGATGACATCAGCGAGGGCGTTGACCAGAGGCTGGTAGTGTATAATCAAAAACACCTGGAACACACACACACACACACACACACACACACACACGAACAAATCATCAGGTGAGTAGCAGCATAAAATGTAGCGTGTGATACTTTAGGACCAGGCAAGGCCAGGATTTTTGTTGGTTGAAAAGACTGACTAATGTGATATTGGTCATATATATCACTATATCATCAGTATAATGATAAAAATGACTAATGTGATTCTGGTCATATAGATCATGATATCATCAGTATAATGACAGTGTCTACTGTGAAGTCAGACATGCGGTGCGGTCTGAACTCAGCATGACAGGGTGAAAGGGATGTGAAATAATGGTCAGAGCAAGTGGCAGATCTAAACAGCAGCTAGAGAGAAAAATCCACAGCACCTACATTACATTAGTCATTTAGCCGACACTTTTATCCAAAGTGACTTACATTAACTTACATTTAACATAGGAAATCAGGAGAACTACTAGTCATCAGAGGTCGTAAGTGCATCTAAACAAGCATCTACGAGCAAAACAAGTGCTAAAGTAAAATCGCAAGAAAGAATTTTTTTTTTTTAAATGAGTGAATACAATAAGTGCTAAGAGCAAGTAACAGGGTAGTAGTTCTTGAAGAGGTGAGTTTTCAACCTGCGCCTAAAGATGGGCAGCGACTCCGCTGTCCTGACATCAGTGGGGAGTTCATTCCACCACTGTGGGACCAGGACAGAAAAGAGCCGTGACCGGGTCGATCGACAGCAGGGGCCTCTGAGCGACGGGGCAACCAGGCGTCCCGAGGCAGTAGAGCAAAGTGGTCGGGCGGGGGTGTAGGGCTTGACCATGGCCTGGAGATAGGAAGGAGCCGTTCCTTTCACTGCCCTGTAGTCTAGCACCAGAGTCTTAAACTGGATGCGAGCAGCTACTGGGAGCCAGTGTAGGGACATGAGAAGGGGAGTTGTGTGGGAGAACTTAGGGAGGTTGAACACCAGACAAGCTGCAGCCTTCTGAACAAGCTCCAGAGGTCTGATGGCTGACGCCAGGGTGCCAGCAAGGAGGGAGTTGCCGTAGTCCAGCTGGGAGATGACCAGAGCCTGGATGAGCACCTGTGCCGTCTCGTCGGTGAGGAATGGGCGAATCCTCCTGATGTTATAGAGGAGAAATCTGCAGGAGCGAGCAACCGATGCAACATTTGCAGCAAACGACAGTTGGTCGTCCAGGATCACACCCAGATTCCTCGCAGTCCAAGCTGGCGTCACCACGATGTTGTCAACGGTGATGGCCAGGTCTCGGTGCGGGCAACCTTTCCTCGGGAGGAACATCAGCTCTGTCTTGTCCAGATTGAGCTTCAGGTGGTGTATCGCCATCCACTCTGAGATGTCAGTCAAGCACACAGCAATGTGTGTCTCTACTTGTGTGTCCGAGGGAGAGAAGGACAAGATCAGCTGGGTGTCATCGGCATAACAATGGTAAGAGAAGTCATGCGAGCGAATAACAGAACCCAGGGATGCCGTGTGCAGGGAGAACAGGAGAGGACCCAGAACCAAACCTTGTGGAATGCCTGTAGTCAGTCTGTAAGGCTCCGACACAGATCCCCTCCATGTCACCTGGTAGGAGCGACACGTCAGGTAGGATGCAAACATTGAGAGTGCAGAGCCTGTGACACCCAGCCCCTCAAGGGTAGAGAAGAGGATCTGGTGGTTCACTGTGTCGAACGCAGCTAACAGGTCCAGGAGTATCAGGACAGAGGAGAGAGAGTTTGCTTTCGCAGAGTGCAGCGATTCTGTCACTGCAAGGAGAGCCGTCTCTGTCGAGTGACTCACCCTGAACCCAGACTGGCTGGGGTCCAGGAGGTTGCTCTGGTGGAGGTACAAAGAAAGTTGGTTAAAGACAGCACGTTCGAGAATTTTGGATAGAAAGGGTAGAAGGGAAACCGGTCTGTAGTTTTTGATGTCAGAGGGGTTAAGTGATGGTTTCTTGAGAAGGGGAGTTGACTCTAGCAGTCTTGAAGGCAGATGGAAAGCATCCTGCCTGGAGGGAGGTGTTGATCAGGTGGGTTAGAAAGGGAAGGAGTTCAGGTGCTGTAGACTGAAGAAGAGGGGAGGGGACCGGGTCAAGGGAGCATGCGGTGGGGTGACTGGATGTGATGAGGTTGAGGACCTCGTTGGGGGAGAGGGGAGCGAGGTGGGATATGGGTAGCATGTGGCGAGGTGAGGGAGGGTGCAGAGGGTGGGCTAGTGCAAGGAGCACTAACCGGGTGGTGAGAAAAGTAGGATCTGATGTCGTTTACCTTCTTATCAAAGAAGTTAGCGAAGTCATCAGGGAGAAGGGAGGAAGTAGGAGGAGGAGGTGGGGGTTGAAGGAGTGTAGAGAAGGTTTCAAAGAGATTCTTAGGATTAGAGGCAGAGGATAGGATTTTAGAGCAATAGAAGGCAGCTTTAGCAGCAGAAAGGGAGGAAGAGAAAGTGGAAAGAAGAGATTGGAAGTTGAGAAGGTCCTCTGGGAGTTTGCCTTTTCTCCAGTTACACCTTGCACCTAGTGGTCGTTTACCTGTGTGTGTGTGTGTGTGTGTGTGTGTGTGTGGGTATGTGTGTGCATGCTGCTTACTTGAGAAAGAAGATAGAGTGACACCTGGGGGTTGATCTTTCTCTCTTCAGACTGAAAAACACAAACACACACAAGCATATCAGCAGTGATCACACGGTCATTCATTCACACACACACACACACACACACAAGCGTGCAGACTTAGAACAACATGCATATTAGACACAATAAGACGCAATATACACACAAACACGCAACCATGTCACCGCACAGTGACATGGTCTCATAGTTTGCTGCTTATACACATATATAGGTACACCCACATAGACAGAAAGAATGACAGGAAGGTGTGTGTGTGCACGCACACACACACACACACACACACACACACACACATGGCCCTCTGAACCACATGCAGACACAGTGAGGCAAAAGGCAATGTAAGAAAAATTGCTTTGTGTTGATGCTGCTACAAACACAGATACACACACACCGAAATAAGCTAACACCCACAGAGACATGCTAACACACATAGAAACATGGCGACACACAGACACATGCTAACACACATAAACATGCAAACACACAGAGACAGGAAAACACACACAGAGACAGGAAAACACACAGACACATGCTAACACACAGAAACATACAAACACACAGAAACATACAAACACACAGAAACATGCTAACACATGGAGACAGGAAAACACACACACAGAGATATGCTGAACACACAGAGACACGCTAATGCACAGACACAGCGAGGAGACACGCAAACACACCATTTCAGGGGAAACCAGTGAGAAGACATAGAGGGGCAGGAACAGGCGGTTAAGAAGGTGGTCGGTCAAAACATCATTGAGGAATTCACAGTTGATGATGAGGATGTCGTTTAGGTAGTGAAGATGGTCGAGATGCTCCGCTACCAGGTCACTTAGCTTCCCTCTGTTCCTATGTCTGAGAAAGAGAGAGAGAGAGAGAGAGAGAGAGAGAGAGAGAGAGAGAGAGAGAGAGAGAGAGAGAGAGAGAGAGACATTTGATTTTTAAAAGCACATTTGTTCACTTTACATTCCAGTCCAACAACTGATATCCAAAGATATTCATCTTTTTTTGGTAATCCAGCTCATAAAATGATAAAGTTTCAGGAAAAAAGATCCCACCGAGTAGTTCAAACAAAGTATTTATAACAATAAACAGATTTTCAAACTCATGTCAACTCTACTTGCATAGCCCAACATGACCAACACAAATTTGCCTCAGGGAGGCTTTACAGCAACACAACGTCATGTCCTTAGAACAGCTCCCTAAAAAAAAAATAAAAAAATAAAAAAAAACATAACAGGGACAAAAAATAGGAAGAAACCTCAGGGAGAGCAACAGAGGAGGGATCTCTCTCTCCCAAGACGGACCACACGCAATGGATGTTGTATTTACACAATTTAGATAATAAATCAATAAAACTTTTAAGCCAACAATACAGCCATGAATTTCCCTCGATACACAAGTTAGAAAAAAGAAAACCAGATCTTCATCATCTCCCACTGAGCACAATGCTCCCCCAAGTTCTGGAAAAAAAAGGTCATTTCTGTTTGGATGCTCTGCTCCCCCGTCATAGTCCCTCGGCATCCTCAGCTCCTCTTCAGACAGTTTTTAACAGAGGTGTAAAAACCAGGTCCAGAAAGTAAATGTCCAAACCGTGTATTTGCTCCAACCATGTTATTAAACCAGCTGATTCCATTAAGTAGTTTTCCCTACCTAGTTGAGGAGTGGCGTTGACTAGAATCTGCTGGTGTAGTGCATGAGTGGAGCAAATACATGGTTTGGACTTATACTTTCTGGACCTGGTTTTTACACCTCTGGTTTTTAATCCATAGATTTAAAATGTCTCTTGCGCGGCATGTGGACCTCATGTTGAGCAGCAGAGCTACCGCCTCGGTGTTGTCGAGTCCTGATCCTGCTGCAGCCACTATGCGCTGTAGGGTGATGGTTCCTGGTGGAAACCAGTTTCTAGGAAAGTCCTGGAGTGCACTGATCCCGGACATCTAGCCTGGCTCCATGAATCAGTGGCTCCTCCAGCAGCCAGTGCAAGGAAGCTGCAGGCTCCAACCTTTCACACATATAGGTTGGAGGTCTATAACCATTTAGAACTTTTTCCTTGATTGGCCTTAAGCATCTTTCTGAGACCTGTTTCGTGTTTTCTCAAACGAAAACGTTATTTTTCATCCAAAAAAATCAAAACCAACTACTTTCTGCAAAGTCGACACGCTTCAAATACATTTTCCTGCATCTGGAAAATACTCAAGATACTTCCAGAGATTTTCCAAACGTGTCATCTAAGAAATCACTGGTTTCCTCTAGTGAGTACAGATCTCCAATTTGTGACTCTGAGTCTGTAACACAGATACAGTCAGAGTCAGTGTCCTATTTCCACGACCTTATCCTCACCAGCAACACCCTCCGTAACGCACGACTCACCCTTTCTCCCCCTTTGCACCGCCAGCCTGACTATGGTCAGGTTCAGCTGCTTGGAGGGACGTTACACGGTGTACGCCAGCACAGGCAGCGTTAAATGTTTTGAGTGTGGGGATGTAGGGCGCAAGCAGAACGCTTGCCCTCATAGGCCGGCCGAGGGGCGACCTGAGCCAGGGGCCGGGCCGGCCGAAGAGCGCACTAACACCGATGCTCCACTGGCTCGCCACTGCTTCGCAGGGGGGCAGCACCCCGCTGACTGAGACCCAAGGCAGGGGAGGGACACGCTGGGCAGGCAGATAATCAGGCAGGGGAACAGCGAGTTGATCCAGGCAGTGGGAATGTAATTAATGACAGCTCGGCTGTCCCGAGTGTCACAACAGGTGAAAAGAAAGGAGTAGAGGAAGCACCGGCAGCAGGGAAAAGCAGCAGAAAAGGGCCCATGTTTTACTCTGAAGGAAACCTCCATCTTCTGTGACGGACAATTCAGATACATGAACACCCGTCTCCAGAGGGAATGGACGTTTCACTTCATCGTCCATACAGCCCAACCCCACAGTCCTAAAATTGCTTGCCAGCTTCCCGAAGCGCTGCAGCTACCGCTCCAACACCTCATTGGAAATGAACAGGGGAACACAGGAGACGGTGACCCGGGTGAAAGGCACGGCGAGCGGGGAAACCTGCAGATAGACGCCATTCAGAGAGATGCCACTCGCTATTAGCTCAGCCACAAAACGCTCCTCTTTCAGGAAAACAACCACACCTTTGTTCATCCTGGAGGTATAGGACAGGTTGGCGTATCCCACACGGTCTCCCACAGCCAGGAGAACCGCCTCTGCCGAAACAGATGGATCAGGCTGAACCCACACTCCATGTCGGATAGAGAGAGAGAGCGAGATCTCCCGAGGATGCCATTTCTCTGACACCGGAAAAAAACAAAACAAATACAACAAACAAAACACACGGAACACAGCAAATGTAGGCCACGACCAATAAACAAATTCAATCTGAGACCATCAGCCCTAAAGACAAAAATAACCCACTCGAAACTGGCCAATTACATCAAATTTAATAACAGCAGGTCACTCTCACTAACACACCGACTTCCAGCATGCACCGAGAGCGAGAGCGAGAGAGAGAGAGAGAGAGAGTAAAATCATAATCCAGTTTAGTGAATGGAGCCGGTCAAGATGTTCCACTATAAGGTCAAATAACCTTCACCTTGACAGGAGGAAAGAGAGACAGCAAGAGAAACAGGGAGGAAAGAGAGAACATTAAAAAAGACTGATTTTTAGTAACCAATTATCTTGATGTAAAGCAATTCTTTCTTTTAACTCTCATTTATTTAACAGGTCGTTATCCTCACTGGGGGATTACAAATTTGGTCATGTATGTGTGTGTGTGTCCGCGGCGAATCTCACAAACTACTGGACCTATCAGCCTAAAACTTTTCTTACGCACTTATGACTGTATGACAAAGAACCTCTCGTGGCTGCAGTGATTAAAAACCTTCGAAAAATGTTTGTTCTCGCTATCGCCGCTCCCTCTCTTCATTCATTCCCTAGCTTGCCCGACCAATACTGCTTCTCTGCCAATGCCCGATAAGATAAGACACTTTATTGTCAGTGTGTACGCAACGAAATTTCATTTGGTAACTCTCAGACCAGCAACACTAGACAAGCTAAATGATCAAATAAAAAAAACAAGGACAAACAACATTTAGTATAAATACGAGAGGTAGCAAAAATAAGCGAGGTTGCAAAAAGATGATGAGACCATAAAAGATAACAGCTTTTAAAGTTCAAAATAGTGCATGGGATAACTGCACATAGTTGTCCATATTGCAGCGGCTTTAGTACCAGTTAGTTCTCAGCAGCTATGGGCAGATGTGTGTGTGTGTGTGTGGGGGGGGGGGGGGGTCGATGGACGCTACAGCTCTGGGGAAGAAGCTGTTCCTCAGCCTGCTAGTCCGGGTTTTGATGGTGCAGTCGGTATCTCTTCCCCCACGGCGAGGGAACAAACAGACGGTGACCTGGGTGTGTTGTGTCTTTGCCGATGTTGTAGGCGGCCGGCATACACAGCATCCAGGTCCGGGAGCACAGCTCCCACAATTCTCTATTGTGTCTTTACCAGCCGGGCCAAGTCCTTCCTGTTCTCTGCTGTGCAGCTGGCATGCCACACTGTGACACAATGAAACACTGACAATATGAGTCAACGGTGTGCGCATGCGTGACCCACATCGACGGCTGAGTCACAACATGATGTACCGGGTATGTGTTTTTAAAGTAAACGAGAAGTCGATCGTATTTCGCAAGCCATCACATCACCGCTGATCTCAGCACAGGAGAACCGGAGGAACACCGGATGAACCAAAACTAATAACCGCTTGTCTTTTTTTTAGCTTGAGCACTGCATAATAAAACCTTTTTTTTTTCATATTTCACATTCAATCGACTTGGGCGCTGTGCAAAAGTCTTACAATGGCAGGAAAGACGCTAGTTTTTCCGCCCGTGTGTGCGTGCATCTGTCCGCTGCTCGTCCCATACTACTGGGCCTGTCAGCCTAATAACTGTTGTGCAGTCATGACTGTAGTATGATCAACGAACTTTCGAGGGTACGGTGATTTAAAACCTTTGAAAAACCTGTTCAGCGCTTCCGGTGTGGGAAGATGGCCGCGTGAACTCACGTTTGCAGCGGCCTCACCCGGTGTCGGTGTTGGAAGATGGCAGCGCGAATCCACATTTGCGGCGGCCTCACCCAGTACCGTCCACGCCGTGTCTTTGTCCACGTCTTATGTTTTGTCTTCATTCGACAGCTGAGAGAGCTGGGCGGGCTAAGCTAACTGCTAGCCCATGCAGACCAGCAGTTCCGATAACACCGAGGACAGTCTGGCGGCGGCCTCGCCTGGCACTGACTGTGGTGTTTTTGATGTCATTGTGAGGGGTGTGGGGAGGTGTGTCCAGGGTGTCTGGCTGGGAGAGCCGGCGCTGGATTGGCTGGGAGAGCTCGATCTGCTTCGTCCGGTGGGGCCGGGGACCATGGTCCCTGCCTGGGGCTGCGTCCGAGGAGGGAAACACCACGGGCGGTCTGACAGGACACGGAAGCGGGGCGGTCTAAGCTAAGTGCTAGCCCATGCAGACTGGTGGTTCTGACAGTCATCCTGGCTGGCGTTCGTTCCCTCGGACAGTGACTTTTTCTTGAGTTAGGATATATGTGTTAGTGCGGATATGTGTGTTCTTGTAGTTTTTGGATGTGTTTTTGTCTTTGTTTTGTGCCGCTGTGGGCTGGGGGGAGACGGCATTTCGTTTCGTTTCATTTCATGTATGTAAGTGCATGAAGTGAAATGACAAAGTGTTCCTGACTCCTGATACTGCAGTTGAGTGCCAACTCCTCAGCTGGTTTTTTGCCTGTCTGAACACCAGAGAAGAGAAGATGGGCCTGGCAGGGATCTGCATTCTACTGAGTGCACTCTTCTAGTTATGTCTGGAATTTGAATTTGCGGGGCATAGCCCTGTTATAATTCAACCATCGTAGGTCTTATTTTCTGAAGTGTACCTTTTGCATTGAAATGGCCATTTCTCACTTGACCGCTTATTACCGCAACTCTTAATTTGCAATAAGGTTCAATTTTATCTTTGACCAATGTTTTATTTACTTTTATACAGTAATAATTTACTGTTATATGTGAAGTGTTTACTATTAATACTTGATCTAGATTGTTGTGAAAACTTGCCTTGAGCAGGATAAGCAGTTTGGATAATGGATGGCTGGATATATAGAGAGAGAGAGAGAGAGAGAGAGAGAGAGAGAGAGAGAGAGAGAGAGAGAGAGAGAGAGAGAGAGAGAGAGAGAGAGAGAGAGAGAGAGAGACAGAGAGAGAGAGAGAGAGAGAGAGAGAGAGAGAGAGAGAGAGAGAGAGAGAGAGAGAGAGAGAGAGCACACAATGTAAAACTAGAGTGGTTAAAGTGATCAAGTAGTTGGGATTTTTTTATAGTAACTAAATTGACAAAGATGTTATGCCCCCACATTAACCAGCTTTCAATATCTGATCGGGAAAGTTTCTGAGAACACAAAAAAAACAGAAAAGGCAACCACAAAAGAAAAAATGAAGAGAACAAAAGAACAAGACAGGAAGTTATTCGAATAGAGTAGATGATCAAACATGCACTAAATTACTCCAAAACTTTAATCATTAACCTCCACCCAAATGTCCATTTGCTGGTTACAATATTAACCTCTGAAAGGGTAACGTGTGTCGTTTAAAAAACGAGACCTCATTTTAAGTGGCTTTGTGATAAGACCATCAGGGTCATTATTACAATGTAAACAATGTAAGAGCAATTGCAACATATTGAAGGACAGCCAGAAGGTTGCTGTGCTCCTCCAACATGGACGCCTCCACGTAACCTCAAACCTGAAACACGCCTGACCCCTAGTGGCCGCATCCAGAATAACGTCATCAGCAACAATAGGATAGATAGTATACGGTAGAATGACCTTGACAGAGAGAAGAGTCAAAAGATGGGCAGATGGATTGGACTTACTCTTCATCCGTCTGCACGCACTTGTCCAGCTCGATCACGTGACTGCCGATGAACCAGACCAGGTTGCTGAAGTAGGGAACGGCCGTCTTATCGCGGATGTAATGCAGCATGTGCTGGTTGTCCACTGGAGAACATGAGGCGGGTGGGGGCAAACAAGAGAACTCGTTACACACACGCACACACACACACACACACACACACATCTTGTGACCCGTAACCATTAACATAGAGGGAGGGGGGGGGGAAACTTGTCACCAAATCAAAGAAATTAACCAAACATTCAAATTAAGTAAAAGAATCGGGCAAGTAAGTCCACAGTAAGTGCAAACAGAACCGTGCTGGAGTGGGACTGACTGTAAGTACTAAAGTAAACTAAAGGCCGCTTCAAACTGGAAAAAGACACCGGCGAAAGCACAATCCCAGACTGACCGGCGTCTCGGACCCGAGCTAACATCCGACACCGGTGCTGTGGATCGATCAGAGCGAGCTAGCTGTGGTCAGTGGTAAAAAAAAAAAAACAGCGCCCCGGGTTTAGTGCTGTAATGTGGGCCAACTATCGGCTAGCAGTAAAAGACGCGGGCAGGGGTGGTGTCAGGTTAGACGGGGGAGAAGGGACGAGGCTGGACTCGGACACAGTGGACGGCATCGGGAGGATCTGGACTAAACTAGACTGGCGGCAAGAGACGAGTCCGTTTCCACTAACCACAGAGAATAACGGGAGAACAACAAGGACACGGAGCACCGGGTAGATGTAGTCCACCTTCTAACAATATAACCCGGGTGTACTAGCGCCGGGCAGACTGGACACGGAAACGAAGGGTCGGTGTAGCTGGAGGGGTCCGGGCAGGCCGCAAAGGTCCGCTTACGTACAACACGGTGATTGTGACCAAATCCTACACCAAACTGCAGCTGCCAGAAATTCTTCGCTTGGATGGGTCTGGACACACGGCACGTCACAGCTAAGCTCCCGAAACACAATTTAAGTATTTAAGAGTTACTTTAAAATACTTCTGTGTGGCCCAAATGTCTTGCAAACCCCATCAAACTGGCACTCAGCACGCATTAGCTGCAATTATTAATTAATTAATTTTTATTTAATTATAATTTATAATCCATCCATCCATTATCCGAACCGCTTATTCTGCTCTCCGGGTGGTGGGGATGCTGGAGCCTATCCCAGCAGTCACTGGGCGGCAGGCGGGGAGACACCCTGGACAGGCCGCCAGGCCATCACAGGGCCCACACACACACACACACACACACACACACACACACACACCTGTTCACACCAAGGGACAATTTAGTACGGCCGAGTCACCTGACCTACATGTCTTTGGACTGTGGGAGGAAACCGGAGCACCCGGAGGAAACCCACACAGACATGCAAACTCCACACAGAGGACGACCCGGGACGACCCCTAAGGCCACACTACACTGGGGCTCGAACCCAGGACCTTCTTGCTGTGAGGCGACCGCGCTAACCAGTACACCACCGTGCCGCTAATTTATAAATAATTACTTACATTCATTTATTCATAATTATTTATGAATAATTATTCATTAATTCGTGGTAAGATTGTCTTAAAAAGATACACGATACACGTCTTCAGACACCCTCGGTTATGAAGGGAAGGCCACGAGCCGAACGTAAAGAGGCCGACCCGAGAAAACCAGCGGTCATATTCATCAATATCAAAACCCAAGGGATCAGCATTTTGAAACCCATCACCCAATTGACAGCCGCCATCAGGAGGTCATCTGAAATCAAGTTAGTGACACAATTAACATGAGAACAAGACAAAAATAAATAAATAAATAAATAAGAAAAACATGGAGAAGAAAAACGCATGCAGGGTTATTTATCCGCATATGTAGGGTGTGCGATAACGAAAATGATTCACCGGGAGAATTACAAGGCTACTCACACCAGGACACCGATAACAAAACACCGACAGAGACAGAAGTAGGGTTGGGTATCGCAGAAACGGCGCTCGGCGTACGGCGCCAAATTTGGCGGTCGACGGTTCGACTTTCACGGCATTGGGAAGCTGCGGAAATGTTCCAGAACGGGTCCGAGACCTCCTGCTGTTGTAAGACCACCCCGACTGAGTTTGTCTCACACTCTTTTTTTTTTTTAAGAAAAGAAATCTGCATGCACAGAAGTAACGCAGGATACAAATCCAGACTGTAAAAGAAAAGGCATGCATGTACACCCCGTACTGAGGGGACACAGATGAACAGAGAAATCAATACTGTTCAGACCTAAAATGATACCCAGCCCTAAGAGAAGACTAGTGAATGGAACCAACTTACATGAGACTGGAGTTAGGCAGATGGGGCGCGTAGAGGAAGGGATGGGGATGGGGTGGGGGGGGGGGTGGGGGCGGGGGGAGAAAGAGAAGGAGAAACGTGGAGGAGGAAGAGGAGGGAGAGGGGGGGGAAACAGACACAGGGTTAATGTGAATAAAGGGATCTAGCTGTGGGGTGTGGGGTGTATGTGTGCATGGGGGTGGGGGGGGTGGGGGTGAAGGTTTGGGATAGCACCCTGTAAGTTATGTAGACAAATAACAACGTCCCCAGGAGACGTCGGAAGGAAGCATCGAATATGACGCAGCCAAAATGGTGATGAAGATACTGACGCGGTGCATATGTAGACATCGAGGCCGTTAAAATGGCTCATTTGAACGAGACGTGCTTAAGGATCGTTATAGTTGGACATCACTTCGTACTTTGTTATGCGTGTTGTACTGCATCTTTCCACTGGAGAGATATTTAATAAGTTACCCATCCATCCATCCATCCATCCATCCATCCATCCATCCTCCAAACTGCTTATCCTGCCCAGGGTGGCGGAGATGCTGGAGCCTTATCCCAGCAGTCACTGGCCAGCAGGCCAATATCTAATATAAATTATTCAATATATTATCGATTAATTACTATTAATAATTGTTATTAATACTATTACTATCATTAATTCTTCTACTTCTTCGTCGTCTTCTTCTTCTTCTCTCGGCTTACTGGCTGGCTCGCAAACAACGTGAAGGTGGATAGCGCCGCCTACTGTACTAGTTTTTCCATTCGCCCCTTTTGGAGCGCTCCACCTGGTTCAGCTGGATACTCGCGATGTCAGGCACGCACATGTACAGCCAATCAGATACGATGATCGAAATGATTAAACCCCGCCCAACCCTAACAACAACCCCTCGCCTGTACCTGTCACTCAAAGCTCAGCTCATGAATATCAACGACAAGACCATCCCCTCACAGTTTGAGTCAACTGAGAACAGCTATGAATGGTTAAAAAAAGATCCAAAATGTATATTGATACGTGATATGATGTTTACAAATAAAATATTATATTTCAATATGTTATTTTCAAGATTTTTAAACATGAAAAGTTCAATTCGATTACTGATTTCGATGCGACTTTAATATTCATATCTATATTCAATTTCCAAGTGTTTTAAGGGTTGGTTTTTTTTGGGAGGGGGGGCGGGGGGGGAGTGTTGTCCAAATAATATTTTTTCCTACATTAGAATCACACTAGGATCTGATTTTACAGTTTATAATCATAACGCATTTAGCGTCTCATAAAAAGTGACACCATTGCAAAGTCACCTGCAGATCAGCACGTGCAAGGTCTGGTCTCCGAAACTTGGGAGACACTATTTTGGGATCAGGATGATGCTTCCTTCAACGACAGATTCCTTTCCATTGTGTTACAACCCCAAGGCTCGCCCCACACACAGACAGCCACATCATAAAACACAGTTTGCAATTCTACCGACTACAGCACTGCAGACAGTGGCGCTATGTGCACGACGGTCACGGCTGGCCACCTCTATTTGGTTGGTGCACAGTTAGAAATACAAGACATCCATGACTGAAGTTAGAAGGTAGCGTTTTGTCAGTCTAATTGTCACATGCACAGCTCGACAAGCAAATAAGGCATTTGACAGGAAGCCACGGTGGCCGTGTTGCAGCGATTGTACGGTGAGGTGACACGGTGCGTGGTTTAGGCGTGGAGAGGCCCCTATGCCAACGCCCTGGGTCTACATGTGAGCTTTACCGTGACCTGGACTTCCAGAGAACCCAGGTCCAATGTGATGCACTTCCAAGTCAAATGGGATATTCGTCATCATCATCGGTTCCGTAAGCTATGGAGGTCGTAGGAGCAGAGCTGAGATGCCTCAACAGGCCGAGTCATCATCGTGTGTCCGTAGGGGGAGTACCCGGTGGTCCCTATCGCCTCTCCAGGTATGGATGGCCGTTGGCTCACAGAGGAACTCATCCTCCCTTTGACAGGTTTTGTTTTTAGTCCTGCTGGGTGTCCACACACCCAAACATGATATTAGGGGTGGGGGGGGAAAACATAGGGAGGGATGTGATTCGATTGGATGACGCAAAATATTTGATGATATTACCGGTTGGGATGCTGCTCAACCGCTCACTCGGAGATGATGACACAATCACAGAAACTTGAGTGTCTCAGAAGAAATTAGAGTGATTAGATTTGGATGTAAAATAAGTAAAAACGGAATAGTGTTTCGGCATTATGTCTGGGGAAATGAGCTAACAAGGTAAAAACGTTACGTCACGTTGTCTTTAAGCAGGTCTGCATCGCTGCCTCAGTTTTACTCCATTCTTTCCTTTGAAGATCCTACATTTATTGGCAATAACAGACCATTCAAAGGCTCATACACTTTTTCCCCAGCGGTTTTCAATGACTTTTCCATGACTTCTCCATAACGTTACGGACGTTTTCGGGTTATTTGGGACCGTATGAACCCTGGAATATTGGTTTGGTGGCGGCGGAGCGTCTATAACGGCTTCGCCGGCAGTGAAGTGTGGAGCGGCCGCAGTGGGTTTCAGTTCCAGTTGATGTGTTTGAGTGTACAGGTAGTCCCCGGATTACGAACGAGTTCCGTTTTTGAGTCTGTTCATAAATCGAATTTGTATGTAAGTCGGAACAGTTATGTACAGTTCACATCTAGTGTCAATTAGTGTAAAGTATATATATGTATATCCATCCATCCATCCCCATCCGAACCGCTTATCCTGCTCTCAGGGTCGCGGGGATGCTGGAGCCTATCCCAGCAGTCATGGGGCAGCAGGCGGGGAGACACCCTGGACAGGCTGCCAGGCCATCACAGGGCCAACACATTAACACCTAGGGACAATTTAGTACGGCCGATTCACCTGACCTACATGTCTTTGGACTGTGGGAGGAAACTGGACCACCCGGAGAAAACCCACACAGACACGGGGAGAACATGCAAACTCCACACAGAGGACGACCTGGGACGACCCCCAAGGTTGGACTACGCCGGGGCTCGAACCCAGGACCTTCTTGCTGTGAGGCGACCGCGCTAACCACCGTGCCGCCCAATAAATAAATAAATATTAATGCAGCATAAATATAATGCAGCAATACTAATACATGTAACTACAGTACAGTATTTATAACGGAGAGAGAGGAAGTGTGTATAGCTATAAGAAACATTTCTTACATGTCCTGGAGTGGACATGTTCATATCCTGAAGACATTACTTCAGGCACATTTTTTATTCTTTTAATATCGGTTAATGACCAGTTAGCACCAGAAGGGGCAGACTGAGTAGACCAAGTGAACAGCCAGTTAAACTCAATATTTCTGGGGGAGGGGGGGATTTCCCCCCCTTTTCTCCCCAGTTGTATCTGGCAAATTACCCTACCCTTCTGAGCTGCCCCGGTCTCTGCTCCACCCCCTCTGCTGAGCCGGGGAGGCGCTGCAGACTACCACATGCCTCCTCCGATACATGTGGAGTCGCCACCCGCTCCTCTTCACCTGACAGTGAGGAGTTTCACCAGGGGGACGTAGCGCATGGGAGAATCACGCTATTCTCCCCGAACAGGTGTCCTGACCGACCAGAGGAGGCGCTAGTGCAGCAACCAGGATACATACCCACATCCGGGCTCCCCACCCACAGACACGGCCAGTTGTGTCCGTCTATAGAGATTAACAGTACATTTTGATCCATGTCTGATGGCAATAATCCATCCTGATTATATGACTATATGTACATTTTAAGGCACCTATAACAGGGGAACCGGTGCTTGTCTAACGGTTTTCATTTCTGTGACAAGATGACGAGACATTTTTTGGGGGAAATAAATTAATTAATTAAAAATGCATACATATATATATATATATATTTATAGAAAACAAAAAAAAATATTGACTTCCTTCCTGCTGTGAAATGTATCCTGACCATGCTGTATTAAAGTCCAGAAAGCCCTGTGGCAGCTTTGAATTTACTTTCATTCGTTCATGTTCCGACCGCAGACACGACTAGAAGCTATTTTTCTGTGACCATACGGCATGTCAAATAACTGCTCATAACAAACACGTGTCAGCTTTAATTTACTGCTCGCTCTCCAAATGTATTGGCTCTCTTAATTTACTGCTCGCTCTCCAAATGTATCGGCTCTCAAATAATCGTCTTAAATGTCTCCCGGTGTGGGAAGACGGCGGCGGGGACTCGCGTTTGCGGCGGCCTCACCGACTATGCGGCGTCTTTGTCCACGTCCACATCTGAGTTTGTGTCATCGTGGGAGTAACTTTACGAGGACTTACGTCGGTGATTGTCGCTTTCGTTTGACGGCTGGGCGAGCCGGTGTTGGATTGGCTGGGAGAGCGGGGCAGGCTAAGCTAACTGCTAGCCCATGCATACCGGCAGTTCTGATAACGCCGAAGGCGATCTAGCGGGCGGCCTCGCCTAGCGTCGATGGTGCAGAGCTTTTGTCTGCGTCTGCATCTGTCTTCGTGTGAAGTGCCGGGAGGTGTGTCGAAGGTGTCTGGCTGGGAGAGCTGGCGCTGGGGCGGCTAAGGGAGCCTGGTCTGTTGCGTCCTGTGGGCCCAAAGACCCCCAAAGACCGGGGCTGTGCCCGAACGGGAAACACCGAGGGCGGTCCGACAAGACGCGGAGGCGGGGCAGGCTAAGCTAACGGCTAGCCCATGCAGACCGGCAGTTCCGACAGTCATGCTGGCTGGCGTTCGTTCTCCTGGACAGCGACATTTTTGAGTTGTGTTGCAAACCTACTGAATGGACTGCGTTGTTGACTGTGTTATTTTTGCTTTGTTCTCTCTGGATTTGTATGTTTTTGATGGTGTTGTTTTTGGGAGGTTTTGGATATGAGTGTTTGTCTTTTGTGTTGCACTGCTGTGGGCTGGGAGAAACGCGAGTTCGTCTCTTTTGTGTACGCAGGTACACGAATGAGATGACAATAAACTGTCCCCGGTTCAATGTGTACGTAGTTTGACAAGCCATTTCATTGCATCGGTGTTTATGGCAGCGGAGACTGGTTGCGATTGCATTCTGATGAACTTGCTTGAAGCTAGTGCGCACATGCGGGTGTGTGTGTGTCATCGTAGGCGGTCCGTAGTCAAGAGTGTTACCTGTTAGTTGGATTCATGCGCCAGAAACAGCAGCAGCAAGCAGGGAAACACGAAGATGACAGCGAAGCGGCAGCAGGCAGTCCAGGCATCTTCTGCGTGTGTGAGTTTACCTATGTGTAAACGTGTGTGTGTTTGCGCACGCGAACATGCAAATGCCACTCACCTTTGTAGACGTTGAGTGTGATGGTGCGGACAGCAATGCGGACCATGCTTTCGGGGTGGTTGAAAAACTTTATGGCCTCGGTGTACAGGGCAAAGTCATTAGTGTGCTGTGTGTGGGAGACAGAGAGGGGGGGCGCATATGAGCGTGACACTACCTTCAATATCCACAGAGAGAGAGAGAGAGAGAGAGAGAGAGACAGTTTCTACCATGGAAAGGCCTGCCACACTACCACACCTTCTCAAAATCCTCAACGCCAAGTTGATAATCATAGTCATTCTGTTAAAGAGGCTGTCAGCAATTTTAATTTAGGATCCGTCCATCCGTTATCCGAACCGCTCATCCTGCTCGCAGGGTCATGGGGATGCTGGAGCCTATCCCAGCAGTCACTGGGCAGCAGGCGGGGAGACACCCTGGACAGGCTGCCAGGCCATCACAGGGCCCACACACACACACACACACACACACACACCTAGGGACAATGTAGTATGGCCGATTCACCTGACCTACATGTCTTTGGACTGTGGGAGGAAACCGGAGCCACCGGAGGAAACCCACGCAGACACGGGAAGAACATGCAAACTCCACACAGAGGACGACCCGGGACGACCCCCAAGGCTGGACTACCCCGGGGCCCGAACCCAGGACCTTCTTCCTGTGAGGCGACCGTGCTAACCATTGTACCACTGTGCCGCCCACAGCACATTATATTTTATTTTTGGGGTTTTTCTCCCTTTTTCTCCCCGGTTGCAACCGGCCAATTACCCCACTCGCTGAGCCGTCCCGGTCGCTGCTCCACCCCCTCTGCCGATCCGGGGGGGAGGGCTGCAGACTACCACATGCCTCCTCCCATACATGTGGAGTTGCCAGCCGCTTCTTTTCACCTGACAGTGAGGAGTTTCACCAGGAGGATGTAGCGCGCGGGAGGATCACAGTATTCCCCCTCCCCCCCGAACAGGCACCTCAACCGACCAGAGGAGGCGCTAGTAGAGCGACCAGGACACATACCCACATGTGGCTTCCCACCCGCAGACACGGCCGATTGTGTCTGTAGGGACGCCCGACCAAGCCGGAGGTAACACGGATATTCGAACCAGCAATTCCCTAGTTGGTAGGCAATGGAACAGACCGCTATGCTAAGCATGTGATTTTTTTTACTTGGGGGGGAAAAAAAGGGGCTAGGGTAACAAATACAGAGATAAAACCCTAATTTCAGATCGCATTGAAGTGGTACAGACAGAACATCTAGCGGTCTGCCACGGCGCCAAAAAACTGCATCTCGGTAGAAACAGAGGTGCAAGTAGTACATGTGAGGAAACATGGCAGTTCATATCGTAGTGTTATTTACCTTCAAGAACAGGAAAGACTAGCGGATGTTAGTAACCTAAAAGCAAATGCAGGAAGGACAATTTATTTTAGACGAACAGACAATACCACAGTTACTGCCAGACAGGGCGAGGTCGAGAACTAAGCGAAAGAGGTCGAGAACTAAGCGAAAGAGGTCCAAGACCGATGTCTGAAAGAGGGAACGAACGCCGCCATGACCGACTTCAGTCGTGTGCATGACTTCTCTTGTGAAGAGTTTAACCGCTGCCTTCATCTTGGGGCAGAACAAGCGACTTCGTTTCCAAGTCTGCCTCTTGCAATTCTCTCTCTCTCTCTCTCTCTCTCTCTCTGTCTGTGAAAGCCCCTTTCCATCTACCTCGCCTTTCCTCAATCAATGGGATCCCCAGCCAATCCCCTTCGAGGGTCAGAGTTCAAAAAGATAATCTGGAGATCACGGTGAATGAAGAAATCTGACCCTGACACCGAAACCAAGCCCATACAGAGTCCACGAGACCGGTTTATGAAGACATCATATTTATGAAGCCATCTAAATTGTTACTATCTCTGAAGAATTAATAATACACATGAAGTACCATCTATTGTTTCATGATTTATAAAAATTGCTTCATTAAACGTCCTTTGTTTTTGTTTTGTTTTTTTTGTTGGATTTTTCCCCCTTTTTCTTCCCAATTGTACTTGGCCAATTACCCCACTCTTCCGAGCTGCCCCGGTCGCTGCTCCACCCCCTCTGCCGAGCCGGGGAGGGCTGCAGACTACCACGTGCCTCCTTCCATACATGTGGAGTCGCCAGCCGCTTCTTTTCACCTGTCAGTGAGGAGTTTCAGCAGGGGGACGTAGCGCGTGGGACGATCATGCTATTCCCCCCAGTCCCCCCCCTGAACAGGTGCAGCGACTGACCAGAGGAGGCGCTAGTGCAGCGACCAGGACACACACCGACATCCGGCTTCCCACCCGCAGACACGGCCAATTGTGTCTGTAGGGACGCCCGACCAAGCCGGAGGTAACACGGGGATTCGAACCGGCGATCCCCATGTTGGTAGGCAATGGCCACATAGACCGCCATGCCACCCGGACACCCCAAAACATCCTTTGTATCAGGCTCACGTGCCCTTAGATGGTCGGGTTGGTTAGTTTGAGATCCATGATGAGTTTTCATCCTTTCCATTTTCACGTGTGCCTCGTCATGACTCGTGACCTTAATTAAGTCGTCAATCTCAGGATGCTTTAACGTATCGAGGCCTCTCAAGTGAAGCTGATGGGCCTGGATTTGGCTTCAGGGGCAAACAGTGTGCTGCCGTCACCAGTACACCAACAACTCTCCCCTGCACACACAGGCCAATGTGAGGACTATTAACGCTGCTGAAACAAAGGTTATTAACATGTGAGGTTATTGAGCTGTGATAGTCTCTTTGGTGCCAGCATCTATACACACTCTCATACACACACACACACACACACACACACACATTCACACCTAGGGACAATTACGGCCGAGTCACCTGACCTACATGTCTTTGGACTGTGGGAGGAAACCGGAGACCCCGGAGGAAACCCACACAGACACGGGGAGAACATGCAACATCCACACAGAGGACGACCCGGGACGACCCCCAAGGTTGGACTACCCCGGGGCTCGAACCCAGGACCTTCTTGCTGTGAGGCAACAGCACTAACCACTGAGCCACCGTGCCGCCCGCAACACTTTATTTATTGATTTGGGACCCCCCCCTTTTTTTTTTCCCCCAATTGTACTCGGCCAATTACCCCACTCTTCTGAGCCGTCCCGGTCGCTGCTCCACCCCCTCTGCCGATCCGGGTTGGGCTGCAGACTACCACATGCTTCCTCTGACCACGCCAGCCTCTTCTTTTCACCTGACAGTGAGGAGTTTCACCAGGGGGACGTAGCGCGTGGGAGGATCACGCTATTCCCCCCAGTTCCCCCTCCCTCAAAACAGGCACCCCGACTGACCAGAGGAGGCGCTAGTGCAGCGACCAGGACACACACCCACATCCGGCTTCCCACCCGCAGACATGGCCAATTGTGTCTGTGGGGACGCCCGACCAAGCCAGAGGTAACGCGGGGATTCGAACCGGCGATCCCCATGTTGGTAGGCAACGGAATAGACTGCCACGCTACCTGGACGCCCCCACAGCACATTATATTTATGATTACACACAAAATGTATGTTTACCTTGACCAGTTGTGTGGGACATAACTACTGTAAAAGGTGTTTGATCGACCCAGCGAAACCTCTGTGTGACACGGAGGCCCTGCACGGCCTTACCTCGTTGTAGAAGAAGTGCACGGTGTGGTTGTTCAGCTTGAGCGACAGGGTCTTCAGGAAGGAGATGTAATAGGCCATGATCTCCTCATCCGAGAAGTCAAACTTGTGGACTATGATGGAATTGACGTGGTTGTTGGACAGCAGGTAGTCTGCGGAGAGAGGAGAGCAGTGCAGTTTTAGGCGACCAACTTTTAACGAGGAATTGTTTTCAACCCCATTCGAACAGGATTATTCTGAAAGGAGACGGTGAAGAAATCATAACCCGCACATCTGTCACTTAAACCCAGCGTAAATACGTCTCGTCGGTAACTTTTAGTGATTGGGTGACCTGCTGAATTAAAACTTACTCTTTCACTTTCACTTGCTTACTGTGAAAATATAAATCAGACAAAGTTATCAGGTAAATCCAGTCCAAATCAATATCCCATCTGTCCTCGGCTCAACTTCAGCTGTGTTACGTAGCCCAATAATTTTGTAAAGATTATTTTTTTGCCATTTTCCGCCTTTATTTGATAGCAATAGCTGAGAGAGAGACAGGAAAGGCAGGAGAGAGGGGATGACATGCAGCAAAGGGTCAGAGCTGGATTTGAATCCAGGCCGCTGCGGTAAGGATTCAGCCTTATGTGGTATGCACGCTACCTGGTGAGCCACTGGGGCACCCCTACATAGCCCAGTATTAATCAGAAATTTCCATAAAATGAAACAGATGGGGGGGGGGGGGGGTTCATTTGTGTAGCAGCTCCAGTCAGGTTGCTATGGCCGACAGCATCTTACATATACTATGAGAAACTTTTTAAGTTTTCAGCCGTTAAATATAATGTGTAGGGTTCCTCACAGATGACGTTTTATGAGAGAGTTAGCATGCTTTACACAGGCAAACTGGTGATGAGGTTGTGAAGGCTACACAAACCTCATTCCCACATACATCACATGGCCAAAAGTATGTCGACACCTCTTCTAATTAGTGTGGTCGGCTATTTCAGCCACATCCATTGCTAACAGGGAGCACGGTGGCCTCACGGCAAAAAGGTCCTGGGTTCAGACCCCAGGTCGTCCCAGGTCGTTTCTGTGTGGAGTTTGCATGTTCTCCCCGTGTCTGAGGTGGTTTCCTCCGGGTGCTCCGGTTTCCTCCCACCATCAAAAAGAAATGCATGTTAGGGTTAATACTCCTGTCTGTGCCCCTGCGCAAGGCAATGGAAAGAAGAACTGGAGTTTTCCCGGGCGCTGCACAGCGGCTGCCCACTGCTCCTAGCTACACTGTTGGGATGGGTTAAATGCAGAGGATGAATTTCCCCACAGGGATTAATAAAGTATAACTTCTTCTTGCAAGAGCTCAAGCCATGCAACCTCCATAGACAAACATTGGCAGTAGAAAGGGTTGTACATGCTTCATGTCTCACTATCTGGCAGTCTGACGGACCAACCTGGGTTTGGCGGATGCCAGGAGAACCCTACCTGCCCTAATGCACGGTGCCAACTGTAACATTTGGTGGATGTGGAATAATGGTCTGGGGCTGTGTTTCATGGTTTGGGTTAGGCCCCCTAGTTCCAGTAAAGGGAGATCTTAATGCTATAGCATACAATAACATTCTGGAGAACAGTGTGTTTCCAACTTTGTGGCAGCAGTTTAGGGAAGGCCCTTTCCTGTTTCAGCATGACAGTGCCCCCGTGCACAAAGTGAGGTCCATAAAGACATGGTTTGGTTTGCCAAGTTTGGTGCGGAAGAACATGACTGGCCTGCACAAGAGTCCTGACCTCAACCCCATCCAACAACTTTGGGATGAATGGGAACGCCGACTGCGAGCCAGGCCTTCTCCGCAACATCAGTGCCCGACCTCACTTATGGTCTTGTGGCTGAATGGGAGCGAATCCCCGCAGCCATGTTCCAAAATCCAGTGGAAAGCCTTCCCAGAAGAGTGGAGGCTGTTATGGCAGCAAAGGGGGACCAACTCCATATCAATGCCCATGGTTTTGGAATGAGGACCATGTTTGGGTATCCACATGCTTTTGGCCATGTATTGTATATCCTCGTCCATAAATTGTACGGCAATTTTATGTGTCGGGTTTATGTGCGAGCATGAGCTGGAGTCAATATTCAATAAAAAGCTGTATTGAAAAAAACTGTTACTCAGCCCTGGGAGTTGACCTCCTCACTAAACACTATTGTTGATGTTATCAAGGGTAACTCACGGCTGAGGGTAAACCCCTTCCCTGCTTACACTGGAAACTGGGACATAGGCCAAATCACCTTTAGGAACCACTAATACTGTGTAAACCAAAAGGACAAAAGGCCTGCAAGAAGTTGCTTTGTGCCGTTATCTGCTTCTAACAGGAGTGTTTGTAAGTGGTGTCTGTTAACCGTTCTGAACAATGATAGTTTGAGCAAACGCCGTCAGATTGATGTGTTAAGCTTAACATGAGATGTTTTAACAGCAGTGAGTGATCCAATCACAAAGAACGTATCCGCAGCCTGTTCACAGCACGCTTTTCTCAGAAACAGGAGAATGCAAAAATTTTTTTAAAAATGTAAATTTATTTTAAATGCTAAAATTTATTTAAATGCTAAAATAATAAATAAATGGAAATAGATTAAATAAATGAGTCAACATAATTTATTTAAATGCTAAAATAATAAATACATTGAAAGAAATTAAATAAATAAATCTAAATAAATTTATTCAAATGTTAAAATAATGAATACATTGAAATATATTAAATAAATAAATCTAAATAAATCTATTTAAATGCTAAAATAAATAAATTGAAATAAATAAATCTAAATAAATTTATTTAAATGCTAAAATAAATAAATTGAAATAAATAAATCTAAATAAATTTATTTAAATGCTAAAATAATAAATGAATTGAAATAGATTAAATCTAAATAAATATATTTAAATTGTAAAATAGTAAAATTAAATAAATAAATCTAAATAAATGTATTTAAATGCTAAAATATAAACAAATTAAAATAAATAAATCTAAATACATTTATTTACATGCTAAAAATTAAAAACTTACGCTAAAAATTAAATACAATATAACATAAAAGACATCCTACAGGAGCAGGGTGGTAACCAGACAGAAGGCACCGTCACACCATGTGTGAACAAACGCTATTGTAAATCTTGCATGTGAATGAATCCATTAGCAGTTCCAGAAAAATCTTTGCAGCAGTGTTACAGAATGTTATGTTTGAAAGCGGCTCTAGACACGCCGTCTCCGTTCATTTGAGACGGATCACAGAGCTCCCTGGTCTGACACCAACCAGTCTCTGGCAGTTCAGTTCAACTGTGAAAACAGTTAAATACCAGAGAGATGCCCAGTTCTCACCAGATTTTTTATAATGGGGGGGGGGGCTTTTAATTCATTTCATGTCACACTTATACTGTACAACACGACTACACAAGGCTTATGACGTGGACTGAGATTAGCATGTCTCAGCCTCTTGACAAACTCAGCTGGCATACTAATGTTTATTTTAAACAATAGCTCCTTTGTCCTTTCCAACAGTGTCATGGAGAGTCAGGCCAGGGACTTGTCACCCCCTTTTACGCCTCTCAGTGGAGGCATTGCCTTTGAATATCGGGCATCTTGAATTCAGCTGGTTAAGCACAATGTCACATGAAGATCGAAATGACGATTTGCCACAAGAACATTAATTCAGTAAAATCAAAACAGACTGACAGACAAAACAGTCTGAATATAATTCAGACTGTTTTTCACATTGCAGTCTTTTTTTTCCCCTTTACCCAAGGAACGATCCTCCCCCCCTTTTTCTCACAAGTTGCACCCGGCCAATTACCCCACTCTTGCAAGCCGACCCAGTCGCTACTCCACCCCCTCCGCCGAGCCAGGGAGGGCTGCAGACTACCACATGCCTCCTCCCATACATGTGATCCCCATGTCAGTAGACAACGGAATAGACTGCTACGCTACCCGGACGCCTCCCAGCAATGATTTTCTTATTGGCAAATTATTTCCACTCATCACACTAGTCAGCTACTTTCCAATTGCCTTGTTAAATAGAACCTCAATGAAATCTTCCAAGAAAATGTCATTGTTTATGAACCTTAATGACTTATTAGCATCTTTTCCCAAACCCATGACAATATTCTTGTGTGCTAAGCACCTTGACGGTCAAAACACCACAGACATCTATGAAATTAGTGAAGTCTGCAGGACGATGTTGTGAGATATTCCCACAACACCTCACTACCAGATACGGCTGACACAGCTCTTATCGGCAGGATGGAAAGGACACGTGTTGTCTGGAGTTAGACAGGAAAGAGGCTGTGAAATCACTCTGCAGATCATCACTTTAGAAGAGGACACCGCTCAGCGACTGAGGCCCAAAACACTGGATGCAGTGGTGTTTGCAGGATTCCAGCTCACAGCGCAGCATAAGAAACCATCCATCACTTATTTCAGTCACTCCACTACTACTACTACTACTACTACTACTACTACTACTTTCGGCTGCTCCTGTTAGGGGTCACCACAGCGGATCATCCGTTTCCATCTCTTCCTGTCCTCTGCGTCTTCCTCTGTCACACCAGCCACCTGCATGTCCTCCCTCACCACATCCATAAACCTCCTCTTTGGCCTTCCTCTTCTCCTCTTCCCTGGCAGCTCCATATTCAGCATCCTTCTCCCAATATACCCACACATGTCCAAACCATCTCAATCTTGCCTCTCTTGCTTTGTCCTCAAACCGTCCCAACCGGAGCTGTCCCTCCAATATACTCATTCCTAATCCTGTCCTTCTTCATCACTCCCAATGAAAATTTTAGCATCTTCATCTCTGCCACCTCCAGCTCCTCCTCCTGTCTTTTCATCAGTGCCACTGTCTCCAAACCATACAACATAGCTGGTCTCACAACCATCTTGTAAACCTTCCCTTTAACTCTTGCTGGTACCCTTCTGTCACAAATCACTCCTGACACTCTTCTCCACCCACTCCACCCTGCCTGCACTCTCTTCTTCACCTCTCTTCTGCACTCCCCGTTACTTTGGACAGTTGACCCCAAGTATTTAAACTCATCCGCCTTCGTCACCTCCACTCCTTGCACCCTCACCATTCCACTGTCCTCCCTCTCATTCACACATAGGTATTCTGTCTTGCTCCTACTGACTTTCATTCCTGTTCTCTCCAGTGCATACCTCCACCTCTCCAGGCTCTCCTCCACCTCCACCCTACTCTCACTACAGATCACAATGTCATCCACGAACATCAGAGTCCACGGAGACTCCTGCTTCATCTCATCCGTCAACCTGTCCATCACCATTGCAAACAAGAAAGCTGCTACTGGGATGACAAAAAATAGAACTTCAACAAGTAGAGTTTAAATCTCTTGTTTGTTTTTTTAGTTAATTTTCAAAGCATTTATTAGGTCTTGTTGATCAATTCGAAACAGATTTCTCGAATCGAGTCAATATCAGACACATTCAAATGCCACTTGTTTTCTTTTTTCTTTAATGATTTTATTATTTATGCTTAAATGTTAATTTTAAAAAGACTTCCATAAAGATTTTGTGAATTCAACTTGAAATTTGCAAATAATCACTGAACTTGTACATAATTATTTAAAGTGGCACCATCTAGTCTCCGTAGACGTGCGAGTGCGGGCTTGTGTTGCTGTTTGCCTCATAACAAAAGCTGCTTGGCATTGCACAGTGTTGCGTCATCATTTCCTAATGATGTAAAATACACATGCTTACCCGTAAAAAGGGAGTTTTATAAGCTTGCTGGAATTCTCGGGCCATTTAAAATCAACCCGCTCTCTTAATACCCTGCCTCAAATGAATTTTTGTCATGTAAGAATTACCAAAATTATATAACTGATTAAATTTCCTACACTTTTGTTCAAAAAGATCTCTCGCATCTTCACTGAACCCAGTCTCGTTCTTCCCCTCATTATCGCCAAAATCCACTGTCGTCAATGCTCGCACAGTGAAACTGTATTCTGTCAGCTGTGTCTGTAGCCGAGTTGAGGAAGTCACGTCTTTCAAAGATCTCGGATCTGCCATTAACGAAGACGGAAGATCGGAAAAAGGAATTAGGAGCAGAATCGCCATCGCAACAAGCGCAGTGACCAAGCGCAACACGATCTGGGAAGATGAAAACCTCGGCATGAAGTCAAAAATGCAACTGCTCCGCACCGTCATAATAGCAACTCTTCTTATACGCTGCAGAATCCTGGACCCTAACAAAAGCTACGGAGAAAAAAATACAAGCCTCTGAACTCAGAACGCTGCAGATCTCATACACAGCGCACGTCACCAACACTGAAGCGCTGAGCAGAGTTAAGGAAGCCGTTGGTCACCATGATAGTTTACTGACAATGGTAAAAAAAAAGGAAATTAAACTGGTTTGGGCACGTTTGCCGAACGGAAAGGACACTCGCAAAGGACATCCTGCAAGGCCTGGTAGAAGGGAACAGGAAGAGAGGGAGACCGAGAAAAACCTGGGTAAACAACACTGGAGAATGGCTGCAGATGAGCATAGTGGAGGCGGGGAGAGCTGCGATGGATAGGGGAACGGTGGAAGAGACTTGTTGAGGCATCGGCTGTGCTCCTACGACCTCCATAGGTTACGGGAACTGATGATGATGACGATGATGATGATGTCTGCAGCTAACAATGTTTATCAGAATCAAAAGTTCTTTTATTCTCATGTGCATTACACATGCTAGGAGTGTAATTATGTCACATCCTTGGTGACCCAATTCTCGAAGCCTTTCCTAACAAACCACTTCCTTAAATTTTCTAGCCGTCACCCGTCTTCTTATTCCGGCTACCTGTGTCTTTTTTTTAAGCACAGTCCAACTTTTCTCCACATTTTACTATTGTGCCTTGTGTTTTTTTTTTACTGTTGTGCTCACGCACACATGCACACACACACTTACATAGTGATGTCTCATGGCTGATGTTCTCGAACAGTATGTTGAGTGTCTGGAGGAGCTGGACACACACGTAGCGACCAGACTTCTGACGCAGGATGTTGAGGAAGAAGGCAAACATGTTCTTCTCCAAGAAGAAGCTATGAACACGCACACACACACACACACACACACACACACACACACACACAAATAGTTGACAACACAAAGAAATCATTTGGAAACACAAATACATGTTGACACCTTCACCAAGACTGCAGCTCAATGATTTACAAAGAAACCAGGGAGGCTACTAAAGATGCCTTTATCCAGCTCTTCATAGGATCCCAACTCTCACATAACCAAAAAACAGCACTTCTGCCCATTTAAATGAGAGTAACATGAAGGCTGTTAAGCCTGGAAGGGAGTTATTTTTGGGACAATTAACCTCATTAGAAAGTGTGAAGAGCGATATGACAGTTGGGTGAGATGGGTCCTTGGTCTCAAGGTGTGACTGAATTATTAAGTTTTGATTCCAGGCCAAAAAGAGGTTAAACCCAAAGTGACTATAAGGCTACGTGCATGTCTGGAAATACGATTCTGATGACGAGGATGCGTGTCCTATATTGTCATGGCTGAAAATATGACCGGAGGGTGTACTCCAATTCTCGGGGCATCACACTGCTGAGCCTCCCTGGGAAAGTCTACTCTAGGGTGCTGGAAAAGGAGGCTCCGACCGATTGTCGAACCTCGGATCCAGGAGGAACAATGTGGATTCTGTCCTGGCCGTGGAACAACGGACCAACTCTTTACCCTTGCAGAAGTGCTGAGGGGGGCATGGGAGTTTGACCAGCCAGTCTACATGTGTTTTGTGGACTTGGAGAAGGCTTAGGACCGTGTACCTCGGGGCAATCTGTGGGGGGTACTGCGGGAGTATGGGGTACCTGGGCAGTTGCTACAAGCCATCCGGTCCTTGTATAACCGAAGTGAGAGCTGTGTCCGCATTCTCGGCACACAGTCAAACACGTTTTCGGTGGGTGTCGGACTCCACCAAAGTTGTCCCTTGTCTCCGATTCTGTTTGTGATTTTCATGGACAGGCTCTCAAGGCGCGGCCAAGGTGAGGAGTGTGTCCGTTTTGGGAAACTCAGAATTGCACCTCTGTTCTTCGCAGATGATGTGGTTTTGTTGACTTCTTCAGAACGCGACCTCCAGTGCGCACTGGGGCGGTTTGCAGATGAGTGTGAAATGGCCGGGATGAGAGTCAGCACTTCCAAGTCTGAGGCCATGGTTCGCTATTGGAAAATGGTGGATTGCTCCCTCTGTTTTGGGGATGCGTTGTTGTCTCAAGTGAAGCAGTTCAAGTATCTCGGGGTTTGTTCATGAGTGAGGGTAGGATGGAGTGGGAGATTGACAGGCAGATTGGTGCAGCATCAGCAGGAATGTGGACGTTGTACCGGACCGTTGTGGTGAAGAGGGAGCTGAGCCTGAAGGCAAAGCTGTCAGTTTACCAGTCAAGCTTGGTTCCAAACCTCACCTACAGTCAAGAGCTTTGGGTAGTGACCAAAACAGTGAGATTGCGGATACAAGTTGCTGAAATGAGTTTCCTCCGTAGGGTGTCTGGGCTCAGCCTTAGAGATAGGGCGAGGAGCTCGGACATCCGGAGGGAGCTTGGAGTAGAGCCGCTGCTCCTTCGCATCGAAAGGAGCCAGTTGAGGTGGTTCGGGCGTCTGATTAGGATGCCTCCTGGGCACCTTCCTTCGGAGGTTTTCCGGGCACGTTCAACTGGGAGGAGACCCCGGGGTAGACCCAGAACTCGCTGGAGGGACTACGTGTCCAATCTGGCCTGGGAACGCCTTGGGATCCCCCAGAAGGAGCTGGAGGGTGTTGCTGGGAAGAGGGACGTCTGGAGTGCCCTACTTAGCTTGCTGCCACTGTGACCCGACCCCGGAGAAGCGGCTGATGATGAGATGAGATGATGAAAATATGAAAAAACATTTTCTACCACCCACTGTCACAAATGCTCCTTGTCGACATACCTACTTTCCCACCTCAAAAAAAAAGTAAAAACTTAAGAGACATGAGGGGCTTTTTTTTTTACAGCGATCTGGCATTTCCGTTTGTCTTTCTTGATTCAAAACTTCAAAATTTACATCAAATCATCTTGGCGGAAAAATCAGAAGATTAATAGGTCGAAGTGACAATGGGCACATTGTCACACTACGACAGCACCTTTACATAGCATAAAAAAGCAAAGGATAAGACAAAGCCCCCCATAAATAGCATAAAAGACAGTGCACTTTAATTCAAATTTAATTTAAAGACGTGATTTTCTTTCGCACATAGGCTCTTAATAGAAACGATCAGTCTTTCCTCAAAAAAAAAACTTGCACTGTATTTATAACATACTATAAAGGGAGAGTTCCATCATAAAAGTTAACTAGATAAGATCAAAAATATCTCTGTCTGAATTCCGAGCGAGGTTTTGAATACACTTTGTCTCATAAACACTTCAGTTTCAAGCTATGTATAAGATAAAGTAATTGTGCAGTCTATGTTTGCCACCATGACGGATGCCGTTCACAACCATAGCCCAACACCCCCCCCCCCCGCCGCCTTTAAATGCTTTTGGGTGGTTAATGTTTCTGTGTTATGGCCATAAATGAGTCTTTGCTGACTTTGCAGTCCTCATACACACAGTCAGGAGCAGCTCTATCGTGCCGCCTACGACGCTGGCTCGACTCTCCCGACAAGAGACAAGTCGTGTGCTTGCAACAGGTGAAGTCTGTCAACATTTTCAGGTTTGACTAAAAATCTTACTCAAACACAGAGCTGTCATTCTGGTCAATGAGGATCTCGGTGATGGAGCGGATGGTCTCCACCAGGAGGTTCTTGTTGTGGTCCGTCACCGTGGTATTTTTAGTCAGGACACTGTACATGTATCTAGAGGAGAAAAAAACAATAAGCAGAGGGGGGGAAAAAAGCATTGGAAGGAGGTGCTGAAGTGTGGAGAGATCGAGAGGGGAACAGATTAAGCGAGGGAGCCCTGTCATGTGTGTGTGTGTTCATTCATAACAAATGAGCTCGGCTAACGCCCCATCAGAAGCCATAAAAAGCATAGCGATCCTCACAAGATGTCAAGTCACTCAACTGACTCCTGACAGTGAAGCGCCGCCAGTCACACGTGCTGTCAGGGCTGCCACGGCCATGAACACTTCTTCAGCTATGAAGCTGACAACTGTGGTCTAGTCCACCTTGCCCTTTTCTCTTGTATTCTTTTGTTTGTTTTGCATGTACAAAAATTGTGCGTTTTGCACAAGCAACCGATACTCAACTGACCCAATAAACGACAATAAGTCGAGTCAGAATAATAAGGACAGAGGACAACAACAGTCACAGAAAAATGGCACACGGGCACAGAAAATGAGGAAGAACAACAGACCAAACAAAATATGTGCGTGTGACTTAGACGTGTGTGTGTGTGTGTGTGTGTCTGTGTGTGTGTCTCTGTGTGTGCGTGCGCGTGTGTGCGTGTGTGTCTGCGTGTGTGCGTGTCTGTGTCAGTGTGTGTGTGTGTCTGTCTCTGTGTGTGTGTGTCTGTGTCTGTGTGTGTGTGCGTGTGTCAGCGTGTGTGTCTGTGTGTGTGTGTGTGTGTGTGTGTCTGTGTGTTTGTGTTTGTGTGTGTGTGTGTCTGTGTGTGTGTGTGTGTGTATGTGTACCTCGTCTTGTATAGAACGGAGAGAAACCGAAAGGTGGACCCGATGCTGTCTCTATCTGGACAGCTAGCGCTACACCTCCTCCGCGGGGGTGACGCCGGACAGCCATGGAGGCTTGTCGCTAGCTTAGCCAACCATGATGGATCTTAGCTATACTCACTTTAAATGGTCCAGGGAGTGGATGTTTCTCGATTTCCCCTGTCCCCCGACCCAACTCCGTGACCGCCCGAACATGGCTGGCGTCGTGAAGCGGCCGATGCTTGTTGCCAGGCGGGTTGATGGTCGCTGTAACGTCGGTAGACCGGGATCAGTCCATTCCGGCCACTTCCCCGTTCCCTCGCACAGATAGCTGGTTAGCAAACAGAAGGTGATCAGCAGCAACAGCCCGTTCTTCTTCTTCTGCTACTTTAACTGCGCTTTGTAGGCGGCTTTGAAGCGCATTACCGCCATCTACCGTTGTGGAGTATGGATCAATGTGCAGAAGAGTATTATACAATAACAACGACAATGAGGGATGGAATGGATGGTAATACTAATAACATGAATAATAATAATAATGATAATAATAATAATAATAATAAACATCTCATATCCTAGGAAAGCTACTATAGATAAATAGACTTCTACCTCATTCTAACCCCAGGCCCAAGGAACGGGCCCGGTTATTATGTTGTATTATGGCATGAAGTTAGAGGAAATTTGTATGATAATAATAATAATAATGGATGGAATTATGGATGACAATACTAATAATAAGAATGATAAAAATAATAATAATCGAACAAGTTTACTTATAGTGTTAC